>NC_091500.1:18453116-18609292 GCF_947461875.1 Haliaeetus albicilla | reverse complement strand
ATCCAAGGCAAAGGAATTGCCTGTTTTACAGATATGTCTTCCATAAAAAACATCAGCTCATCATACACCATTTCTTTCTCATACTGAAGAAGTCATTAACCTCATTTTTTTTAGTTTTTTTAGCTTAAATGTCATGCACTATATCACATTTGTAACTTTTAGAAGCTTCATCTGGAATTCTTGGGCAAGATCTGTAGACACCACGGAGGGGGAAATAACTTTCAGCACTTATATTTTTTATCTTCTGTCAGAAGTTGTTATTCTGAGTCAATACAGCACAAACACAAGTACACACTCTCAATGCCCCCAAAGCTGACACATTTTTAACTCAAGCCATTTCATGCTAAAGAGTAGCCATAGGGCATTGCTAGTACCTGTTGTATCATGAGTTCTTGAGTAGGAGCTCTTTTAGTTCTGGGTCTGATATGGGAGCCATATCCAGAGTATCTTGTAATCTTTTAATGCAAATGACCTCATGTTACTTATGGCTATTGATATTTGTCAGGGATAGTCCTAACACTAGGACCTGCACAGACCTAGAGGAAAGTCAGCCCATCCTTAAGGTAGAAAATATATTTGAATTTCAGTGTGAACAAAACCAAATGAATCTTTATGGAAAGATGAATTTTTAGGGAAGAAGCATGTGATCTGTTGGGCAAGCCTGTCTCCAAACATGCACTATGGATTTTTGTCAGGTTTGTACTCAGTTTGAGTACTTTGGTATATTCAGAAAGAGTATTATATGAAAACAGTGCTCTTCTAATGGGTTCAAAATCTTCAGGGCAAAGTTGCATTATGTCCAGAGCTACATTTTATGAGAGCTGCATCATCCCAAAGAAGTCAAACAGAATTATATAGTGGTATTTCACTTAAATGTTAAGCAATCCTTTAGGCTAACTATATGAACACAGGGCTCTGTTCATGTAGTTTTCAGCTGTATGGACCACTCAAATATAGACATCTCCCTTCTAATATAGAGGCTGTATATGACAAATATGTTCTGGTTTTATGTCATCAAGTTATGGACTTCTGAAAAGGTCCCACGTTAGCACATTGTATATCTATGCATGTAATACAGGACTTTTACACACACACATATATCAGTAATAGCATATGTGCATAAAAATATCTATATCTACCCATACACGGTGATGCCAGGAATACATATGACTTCTTAGAGATTTGAAAGAAAGTAATAGTAAAGATTTCTGTAATAAGTTTGCTTTTCAAAGATTTATAAATTTTTCTAGCTCACAATAAATTAGGAATAACAATTAGGGATATAAATAAGGATTCAGTTCCTCAGCTTAGAAATAGTTGGATAAAAACTGAAAGATGAGATTTATACTATGGAGTCTACAATGAGACAGGGAAAAAACCCTTCCTTTAACCTTAATTTTCAGAGGCAGATTTTCTGAAGGAGAAAAAAGGCACATGGTGAGAAAGTCTCCTCTCCCTCCGCTGGTAGAGGCTGCTCTGGTGCTGTATGGTGTGGCTATAGTGGAGAAAAAGGGCAGACTCTCCACTCAGAGTGAGGCCATGTCTGCGTGAAGTTCTCTACAGTTCAGCCTCCCTAAGCCTGCTATGCTCCAAAGTACCTGCAGAGCACTGGCTTGCTTCTTGTAAATGCTTAAGAAGCACAGCTGCCTCTTTTACCACATCTGGTAGATAAGGAGCCCTCCCTCCTTTATGGCTGAGGCTGCAGCTTAGGACAATCTCTTACACCTGCCCATGGTACTTTTGCTTCCATTGGCAGTCAGTCTATTCCGCTTCAACTATGTACTTTCCTTAGATTAATTATGCAAATAAGGATATAATCCTTCTGTATCACATATATATCTTCTCTGATAATAAATAATTTCTATTTAATGGGGTCAAAATCCCACAAGAACCCTTGTAAGTGTATCAATCTATATATCCACTTCTATCTCTACATATATTTATCTCCACATCCAATAGTGTACATGCATATATATATATATATATATGTATTCTCTATATCTATGGGCATACAAATGTGTGGGTGCATGCAAATAAGTGTGTTTATGTTGAGTTCCAGATATCTGGTGTGATTGCAGTATATAAGTACAATGTATAATTTTTCAAAATCTCATAATGTGGTCATCTCAAAACGAAATTTCCTTCCCACCTTAAAAGAAGACTTTATTATAGTCAAGGCTATTTATTATGAGGTACTTCAGCTCAAGACCTGCTTATTCAGGAAAAAGTTGAAAAGATAGTAAACATTAATTTTCAATTCATCAAAATGGAGTGGAACATCTTTAATTCAAACTTTTCCAAAAAGTTAACCCTCAATAAAATTTCACTGTAGAAAATTAAATTTAATTAATTAAAAATGTTAAAAACATATTGGTGGCTGTAAATGTAACCACAGTACCCACTCCAGCTTTAACTATAATTATGATTTATACAGGCTATTTGTAAAACATCAAAGCATTTTCTGGAGATACCGGCTAAAGGTACTATTGAAATGCAGCCAAGTCTGCGGTAGAACATAGCACCTGCTGTAACACTGTATTGTGTAGTGTTGCATGGAGATTTGTGTGCTTGTGTTTGTGGAGGATGTGTATGTATGTATGTATGTGTACACACACCCATGTATGTACAATTTTATTTTGTTATTAATATTACATTCACATTTTCTATATGTATGCAGCATAATTAGAATTGAAAGCCCCAATTACACTGAAGTGAAAGCCTGCTTATTAATTGACAATAGGCCTCAGCTAAGTAGCAACAAAAGAAGTGCTTTGTTTGGCAACCTTTGTTTAAAAGGTCCTTTGAAAACTCTTTAAGAATACTATGAATAGAGATTGAACAAACCTTTAATCTCTTCAGGTCACATATGTGCTAAAGTGAATAATAGCGTGAGGTCTTTTTCACCTTTTGAGTTCTTTTAAGCCAGTAACCTAACTTGAAACGAGATAAAGAAAAGGCCTAAGAAACATTGAAAAACTCTAACTTGTACACTTCTGGCTTATTTATTCTGCTGCAATAAGCCCAAAGATGCATTACATGTTGGAGAAATGTATAAGTACTCAATATTTATAATTCCATTCATAATTTGCTCGGTCCCTGCCAGTTATTTCCCTTTTATTCACTTCAAATGCATTTAGAACCTTAGAACATTTTTTTTTCATTTAATGCTCCTGTTCTTTTGTGAGTATCAGTGTGAAAATCTTTCCTTCGTGCTACAGTCCCTTTTTCCTATTCAACACTAGACTGCACACGATAATTAAACCTTGGGGGCTTGGAGATTTTGGACTAAAGCTTAAAGAAATGCAGTAGTGAGGCCTCTTCTCCCTCAATCTTCCACCACTTGCTGGGGGGATTTTCTTTAGTTACACATGGCTTCACAGGTAAACAAGCTTGAAAAAAAATCACAAGCAGGAATTGAATTAACACCTTAGCGTTGCTTATAATGAACCAGTTTGCTTAATTAGATGATTGAAAAAATTATGTTCTAAAACATGACAGGGCACAGACTGAAGTCTCTGTTCAGGCAAACGCCCATAGAGTTACACAGGGGCATGTGCAAGAGGAACAGCGTCCCAGCCAAGACTAAAATGGCAATGTGAAAATTACGAGTTTCAGCCCAGATTAAGATTTTTTTTTTTATCAAATGTAAAGAAAATTTCTTATACTTTTGTATGTAAATGAAGCTCTTCAAGTATCTCTGCAACTTTGAAAGTAAGCTTGTGAGCACATTTCTTAAGATATAGGTCTGTAAACACTGAGCAATGCCTTTGCCTCTGAACTAGGTGAAAAACCCCACGAATGAATTCAGTGACCAAGGGACAGAGAGGCACTAGAGCTAGAACCCCAGCCAAGGGCCAGTCCACCTTGAGAGCTCCCCAGGCACCCCAGTAGGCTCTACCCAGGCTGCCAGGGCAGGGGGGAGCCAGCCACACCCTGGGATGCTCCCAGCACAGCCACCGGTCAGGTCCTGCTGGAAGGACTGGAGAAACCTGGGAGGGGGAAGGGGCTTGGGACTCTTTGGAGGAGCTGGAGATGACAAAGAAGCAAAGGAGGACAGAGGATGCAATGGTGTTTGAAACCAGTCTCCAATAGTTGGGTTGCTCGAGGCTCAAGTCATTTCTAACTGAAAGCGAGCGTGCGTAAATGCCTTGTGTGGTTCCTGGGATCCTCCCTTAGCCTTCCTGCTGGCCCCATTCGTATGAAGGCATTTCAGACCAGAGAGAGAAAGGGCAATGTCCAAAGAAAAATCCTATCTGACACAAATACTTGCAAGTGTCCTTGCCTTTTCCTTTCTTGTACTGTGTATGAAGACATGCCATAATATGAAGGGCTTTTTAAGCACAGGCGAGGCTGCATAGCTAACTACTGCTAACATCAATCATAAATTGTTTTCTTTCTCAACATTGAAATCAGTATAACAGTAAAACACCAGCTGCTTCCAAAGACAAATGCATTGTTTAAATCAGATTAAATTATTTACAAATAGGTTTCAGTATTCAGGGTCTGAATTTTGCAGCATGTGTGCAAAATGTTTCTGTGCAGATCTATCAGCTGCACATGCACTTGATCACTTATGCTGAGCAATCTGGGAAGCAGTAACTGGCATTTCTCTGAGCTACTGCTCTGATCAGCTATAATAATTTCTGGAGATCCATAAGAAAATCCTGCATATTTTTATCTTCACAGTAAAAGCAGTTTTTTGCATATATTATTTCTTTTTTTTTTCCTTTTTCTGTTTCAGTACCCACCACTTTACAGGGGAACTACATTCTTCTGCAGACATTTATCTCTTAAGGTGTTTGTATATACCACTGCCTGCCATCCTCTCTGTAGACAACCACCAGAACCATCAATTATTATCTCCCGTAAACGTAACAGTTGTCTGCTGCCTTAACTGTGAACATTTAGTTTTAAAAGGGATAGTTGCTTAGCTGGGCTCTTCTCTTGAGGAAATTAACTTTTTATCTCAAAGACAGCTAATTTAGCTCTCACCACCTTTGCTTCCACTCCCAAGTACCTTCTTATCTTGGGTAATCAGGATGCAGGGATTCCCAATCTATCCCTCTTTATAGCTCTCTTTCAGTAGTGTTACTGTTTGAACTTCATACCCCTGGATAAAAGGGCTAGCACACCAGCTCAGGAAGCAGTTTTAAGTATGAGGTAAATATGCAAGTTACTTAACAGCCCATATATGAACTCAATTACATCCTTCATCTCTTAAGATATGAATAAAAAGGTTTAGCTTTGATCTTGAATTAAGCAATCCCTACTTATAAATCAATGTACCATGGGATTTTATTAGTAGCAATAATTAGTGGTTAACATTGCACTGAATAAAAGGTTGGGAAGCTTTAAAAGCTAGTGCCAGGTTGGGACATATTTCTCACATATATTGTCCGAATTACGCAGAGGAAGCCTGGATTTTTAATCGGGGAGGTACAGTGGAGATATGCAAAAGCTATTTCATCAAATAGGATACGTGAAAGGATTTAAAAAAAAAAACCCATACACCTGGGTCTTTTTTCATTACTTAATCCATTTATTTTAGTCTAAGTTCAAAATTAAATTTAGAGTAAAAGGTATAGTATTTGTGTACTAAAATCTTAAGGCATATGCATACATTTAAAAAGAAATACAAGTAGGCATCAGAAGTTATTTTTACTGTAAACACTCTTCGTATGTTCCCATGTAGAATGTAATGTCTGCGTAACAACTTCTCGAATGTCCAAATTCCCTCCTATTCACATAGTGTGGAACAGATGTTGTCCTGCTTTTTATTACTTTAATTTATGAATCATACTTAGGCTGAATTATGAACTAAAAGTGATAGAAAATGTTACTTAAGCTTGGATTCTACTTCTGTATCTTTAAAATATTTTCCTGCTTTTTTTAGAGTGATCATTTGGGTTATTTTCCCGTTAGTTGCAAGGTCAGTTTTCCCATTTGTAGGTTAAAATGTAGCTAATCCAAAAGAGTTCACATGTATAAAGAGCCAACTTAGGGCAAGAACTGTGCATCACTACAGAAACTTGAGATCCATAAATTCAACCATGCTGGAAAGAGCTTTTTGTTTAAAACATTGAACTAAACAAAATGCAATTAAGGCTAACAGGACAAAAAGCATCCCTCTTGAGATTCATAAATACACTCATGGGAGACTAGAAGTAAAAAGAAAAGACCAATATAATTCTAATTGTGTCTTGTCTAAGCTGACCATTTAAACAGACAACTTTTCCCAAAGTAAATTAGTTGGTCCAGTTCATGCTTTTTTTGCCCATACTTAACCTAGTGAAGTAAACAGGCATTTTCTATGAGTAAATCAAGGCATTGGGTACAGAACTTTTATTCCGCTTTGATTAAGAAATACTTCAGTCTCTAAATCTCAGAAAATCATGGCAGCTCTTTAGGAGAGCACAACTTCTTGCCTTACTTAAGCAAGATTGGAGAAATTTGAAAGATACTAGCATAGTACACGTACAAAACTATGGACATTATTACTGATGTCATGTGCTTTGCAGATCGGTCTGCATCTTTTCATGCTCTTAATTTTTACATGTGAAATCCTTTGGGAAGTTCATGTACTTTGCTATTTATTCCTTTGCCTAGTTGTCACTTAGATTGTTTCACTTTATCATATTACATCATATGTTATTTTATTTTTAAAAAGTGCTTTAATAATGACCCTAATAATTTCACACCCATACAAACTAAATCCATTCTGATTTTTAAACACATTAGTGCCATCATGGCCCATAATGATGGTTCTTAGCAGTGAAATAACTACCAGGAGAGGAACTTGAAATGACAGGAATAGAAACGTGCTTCCCTCAAGCTCAGGTGGGAAGACAGAAGGAATCAGCTATGAACTAGGGATGTGCTGGCTGAGTCAGAGCCAGCCTGCTTGCCGGAGTGCACTTCCACCCCAGTAGCGCTGGCTGGGGGTTTCCACTGAAGTGCTCTTTGATCAGGAAAGGCCAGCTCAACAAAACCCAAACTTGCCATTCCCAGCTTGCACTGGGTGAGGTTCTGGCTCAAGGATGGAGTTCTCCAAAATACTATTTTTCTGGAATGGTGAGGTTTCTTTGTGAAAAAGTAACGCACAAGTTCTTGGTTTCATTCAATATAGACTGGGAATAAACTATGTTTTGTAAAAAAAAATGTTTCTTGCCTCACTCCACTCGGTAGTCCATATGAACTAGGTAAAGTAAGACACTAAACAGGGGCAAAAGAAACCCAGAATTACTCAGCTTCATCTTATGCATATTTATGAGATTCACTTACTTTGTCACCCCATGCCTTTATAGAATAGACATGATGTTTACCTGCTTCATAGGCTGCTGCGGCAATAAGATTCTGCAATGCATTTGGAATGCTCAGATAAAATAATATGAGCCAAGGATTCACCCTGGTAGATAAAGATTACAGAACTGACCAGTCTTGATGGCAACCAAAAAGAAACATTCCAGTTTATTTCTCAGGATGCATCTCCTGAGATCTGAGAGTGATCTATGGGTATAGAAGGCCATGCGCCTTCTCATATCTCAGTGGAGCCTTACTCTCTTGCATGAGCCATACAATATAAAGTTCCCAAATTGATCCATCCGTATTCCTGACACTTCTCTCCACAGCGTAGTTCAGTGCAGATGCTAGGCAAGAAGATGTTTCACAACTTTCTGGATTTTTTCCCTAGGTAGATTAATGAATTTATAACTGCAAATATTTGTGTCTTTGAGCTATACGTGCTCAAATTATTATAATATGTAGAAATTCATTGACTATGATTACTGTGAAAATAGCAGGCAATATGAAACAGTCTCTTCATAAACAGAAGAACCTGTTTAAAAATCAGTGACACAACTGGAATATAATTCTTATTTTAATTTAAATACTGCCACAATTACAACTGTGCAACTATACTCATTACTTTGGGTTGCATGAGTACAGAGCTGATATGAATTTGGTTTTAGATTTGTGAAACCTGCAGCAAAATTCTTCCACCTAGCCACTGGATTTCTAAACTTATTTTCACCCCTGCAATAGTGTATTATATCCTCAGGTTATATAGCACAAGAGGTGTCCAAGAATTGAATCATAACTCTGCATTTTCAGGGTTCCCAAATTTATGTTTCCTTTTCCTTTCTCCTCACTTTCTCCATTTAGGCCTCCTTTCCTTTTTTTCTGATGGCTCAGCATTTCCATTACACATTTATTAGGAAAATAAGTATCACTAGGAGAAGTTTAGAGGGCAGTGGATCTTCTTTTATTTCATCTGAATACAGTCAGTCACTCACCTAGCTCCAGCCACAGCATCTGCTTAAGCTAACTATCATTTACCTAATTCAATTTGCAATGGGCTAGTGAGGTGTGAGGGTTGGGATCTAGATACATGTTTCCCCAGTTATCAGACCATCACAACATGCAGGTGGATGGATTACAGAATACCCCAACTATTTTCCAAAAAATCAGGTCTTCTTTTGTATTGCTATTTTAGATGCTGCTTCAGGCAAATGAACTACTTTTAATTTTAAACTGCTTTTACTGCAGAAACATACGTCACACATGGTGACCAACAAAGTCTGCAGACCGACGCAGCTTTGCAGAAACCTTTTTGACAGAGGACACCAGGCAGGAATCCTGGATGTCTGTGTAAAACATTGACTGCACATTTCATTCTTATTCAGAACAAGTCCCCATACAAGGCTTAATTCTCAAAATACCATTAGCATTCCATTTTTCCAATTGACTCACCTTCAGTAAAGAAAAGCTGCATCTTACATTTTATGCCAAAAGGCTCTAATCTCCTTAAACAGGTGATACATAACTTCTGCAGAACTGATCACTCACCTGAGTTCATGTGCATGTGCAATTCCTACTGAAACTGATGGTTCACCCAGAGGCTGAGAGGTGGTACAAGTAAATCTGTGCTGTAAACACATACACCCACACACCCCCTTGTTCATGCTACCAAAGTAACTCCTGCTGCACTTCTATTTCTCCTACCCACCCCTTCATCCCTCCCTGCCTGTAATTTTTGCTAAAGTAATTTGCTCACGAATACACAGTGGGGAAAAGCATCTCTGATCTCTCAAACCCACATATGTTCAATAAAACATGCAGGCACACACCGAATCACACACGTGAGAAAGACAGGAGAAACTCTCACTGCAATCCTTTGCACTTCCAGGAAATGTATCAAAGTTAAGAGAAGAGTCTTTTATTTGGTAGGAGCGTTCTTGGGAGGAAAAAAGGGGGAGGACAGGATCTGTCCTAGAAGGACTGGCCTCCAAAGGCTGAACATTTCTGAATTAATCAGAATGAGAAAAAGGATCAGATGAGGAGATAGAAATACATGGTCAAAGATCTTCAACTTTACAAAAGGCAAACTGCCCATTGAAAAATCCATCAGCCTCTTTGGTCCTATACAGGTCTAGGCTGCCTGAAAAAAAGATTGCATATTCTCCCGGCATTTGCACTAACTTGGCATGACTGGTGGACATTTTGATAGACAGGAAAGAATATTTCAAACCGTGCTGCCATTTGGGATGTATTTCACATTTGAGATGCAAAGTACCTTGTTCAAAATATAATTTCCCAATTATAACACTATTTTTAATAATTTCTTTTGCACACTTTTCATCCTCTGTGTTTAGGTTTTGGGGGTTTGGGTTTTTTTAATATAAAAAGAAAGGAAGAGTGTAGCACTTCTGGGAAGAGCAGAGCAGAGACTTTAGGCATAGATGAATACTGAGATTACAGGAGCACTTATTTCCTCTACGTACCATCACTGCCTTTCTAAGAACATATCAAAATGTTCACTATTAGAGGAAAGGTTTTCATGGTCAGCACATCTCCACATGGGAACATGGAGCTACATCTTTTGTGGGTTATAAATCAGCTTTAACTCACATGCACATTTGGCTTTGCTTCCTCAGCAAGCATATCTTAAATCCACATGCAGGTCAGTGTAATTGCAAAGCCTTTGCAATATGTCTGTATGTCTCTCCCTTTATATATGTAGTCATATGTCTGTCTCTCTCAGAGACCATTATTCATGGCCGTACCTCATAACAAACCAAGAACTCTTCTGGTAAACACAGCTGTACAGAAGAGCTACTCTCCCGTTGGCAGTGAAAAGATGCGAAACACGTGCAGTGATTCCATTTTTACAAGAATAAGGTATGTCTTCAAGTTCTGAAAAGATCAAACCTTTCCTATTCAGGATGAAAGTGAAAAGAAAAATCAGTTCAAAATGTATTCAAAGACCTGATTCTCTACTGGGGAGTGTAATTCCTTCAAATTCAGTGGATGTAAAATCTCTTGTATATATATGACAATCTGTCTGCTGTTCTAGATAGTATTTGATTCCACTAGTACTTTGCATATCAAGTGATAAGGTATAAGCAATTCTACTCTACATAATGAATAGCACAGCTAATATCACAAATTAAGGAAAAGGGATAAAGAAATTGCTGTGTCTTGGGATTGGGATTTTAATTAGTTGAGTATAAATATATATAAAGTTTAGGTGACTATGTAACATATGTGTACCCCTTTCGCATGTATGTAGCTTTGTGTTTTAGTATTACAGGACTCATTCACTGTAAATGAAAAAGTTGCATGTGCCCCATAGTAATGCATAAAAAATTGTCTAAAATTGGAATCAATGATAAGAAGTAATTACCTTTCATCATCATGTGTGCTTTTTCTTGTTTAGATTTCCACAATCAGCATAGCTTATGTGAATAGATTATTATTATATCCCATACAGACAGTGTAATGGAAGGCTCACTCCTACAACTTTTGCTTTGGAGAAAGTAATTTTCATTGACTTTGTTTTATTTAGAAGAGCATAAATTAAATAACCTTTAAAAGTTAGCAATAGAGAAAACAGAAGATTTTCCTGCAGTGTTCAGATTCATTTAGATTTCACCCAACCTTTTCAAAGTGTTTTCTGGACTTACTTCAAAAATGGCAAGAAAAGTGAGAGGGCATTTATAGCAAGATAATTAATATGTATTAACCATCTGTCTATGAAACCCCAAGGGAGAGCTAGTGTGAGACAGCAAGATGAGGTGAACAGTAAGCCCCTTCATTAACCGTCGACTTACGTACTTCTTCAGGCCACAGTGTGAATGCAATGGCTCTGCAACCTCTTTCCTGCTACCACATGCATGACAATTACAGAAAAATACACAGAGCTACTTTCTGACAGTGCAACTTACTGATGGCTGGATGGCCGAAATTTAGGAGTACCATCATGCTAGGCTTTGGATAAACTTCTAGTAAAAGTGGTGTCCTCCTGCCAAAAAAAAAAAAAAAAAAAAGTGTTAGAAGTTTAATTAATTGTGTTTTAATACAATGATGCAATGATCAGGTAAATGTAATCTGCTAATGGCTTTAGATGGGCTGTTAGCACAATGTCTGAGCACAGTCTGGCTATCAGATTTTCTCTTAGATCCCTGTGATGGTTTACATAAACATTTCAGACTCTTATCTTAGCTCTTTTCATCTACAAATCAGGATAGGAACTTCAGTATAATCATCTGGCAATTGCTGGCAGCTGTTTAGTCTGTGATGGCATTATTCGAACTGAATTATTGCTGGTCTCAGGCTTCATTTTAGTCCTCAAGTAAACTGGTCTAACATCACAGAAAAATGAAATCAGTCATCTTCTTTGGCCAAGAGGCCACATATTCAACGGAGGTTTGAGGTTCTCTCCTCTCATGGGCTGATTGTCACATGATTTAGGAAAGTAACAGGTCTGTCTCACCATGACTGGGGACCCTGGTAGGAATGATAACGTCTCACACAATTTAAGTAGGCTGTTTTCTAATTCAGTAGATACATTTTGGTTTGGAAAGAAATTATAATCTGGCAAGACCAAAATCAGTAATGATCACTGGAAGACAAAGCAGCTTTCCACACTCCCTGACTCGTATAGATCTGTTGGGTCACATATTTAGGTTCCATCTATTCTGTAAGGGGAAGACAGACTGAAGCATGGAGGTGCATCTTGCTAATCCAGCAAGAGTGAATAACAACGGCAGTGCAGAAATCGTGGCATAGATTTCAGGTCAGGCTAGCAAGGCAAATGGACACCTAATTGTGCAGGGTCTCCCAACTAAGCAGTAGTTGTGCCTTCTCTGCTGAGGCTCAGACTACTGGTAAGAGTCAGCCCAGGTCTGCCTCTCCCTACTCTATGTAGACCTTTGGCTCTGGGGAAGAAGCACGTTTAGTGGATAATTTCCTGCTATACAGGGTGGAGATATCTACATGTTACTTGTCTAAATCTAAACTAGCCACTCAAGACTCATCTAATCACCGATAGAAAGAAAAAGGCAGCCCTGGAGGGTGATTCACCTCATCTCCACAATAGGTGTCAGAAACAAGTGAGATGAATCACCCTTCAATTTATTGACTATAAGGGTAACACAGATGATTAGCACAAGTGGCTTTGGATATTTAAAGTTGTGGCATAAATTTCATTGCTGGTGTGCCTCAAAGCTCACTTCCCTATCCCCCAGTTCCATGTGCAGTTGGTTACTGGCTGGAATCCTAATTTATACAGCATTTTGAAGTCTATGGTACATTTCCTCGTCTTCAGTTTGGCAAGAATAATATGAAGATTTCCTAAGTTACGAAACAGCACTAGTCAAGAGTTCAGTGATAGGGCAATTACACAAATAAACAGTCCTGCCTTCAGTCTCTAATGCAATCTTCTGTTTAGAGATATGCTAACACCTCTGAATCAGTTTGACCTGTTCTTCTATTAATAAACTTATCAGTAATATATCCATTAACTAATTTAGTTGGTATGCAGGAGCTTAATTATGCAATGAGACATGGCAGGACTGTGTTACAGTGAGATAATGCACACCTCTGACGTGGTATGAAACACCAAAGGGAACTAAGTAACTTCAGAAGCCTGAAAAGTATGTTGAGTTGCAATATTGTATTGTGTGATCTTGGGTAGTGCATTGAAGCAAGAATAATTTGAGAAACCTTTAAAGGAATTTTTTTAAATTACAAAATCTATGTAAAGAGGCTACTTAGTTATTTTGTGGCTAACTCATAAGCTGTAATAGCAGCTGTGTTCTGCTCAAAATGTTTTAGTCATTTTTGTGTTTCTTAGTGGTAATTTCAATGAATGAATGAATGGGGAATGGAGCATCACAAACTTCATGGATACTGGCTTGGAATATCAACCTGTCCTTCCTTCCAGGTGAAAGATGCTTTTCTGCAACTTCATTGTCCTTAGCAAAATGCATAGCACATCATTCATACGTTAAATGAAAAACAAACAAATCCCCAAATCTCAGAAACTTATGCAAACTGTCCCCCCTCCTCTCCCACAGGAAAGAAGAGAGGTAAGGAAAAAGCACAGGCAAAAAGCCTGTTCTAGGCAGGGAACAATGCTGATGGGAACAGAACTGGATCAAGTTGAATCACACTGAATCGAATCAAAAGAAAACAATCTCTGCATCTGAGTGAGAACAAAATCCTTGGAATTGCTTCTTATACGCCTGAAGCAATATACTGATTTTACACATGAGCGTCAAAGCACTTTACCAAAAATAAATGAGTGGATTTTTGCAAAATAACTTTGAATTATTATTTCTTCCATTTTACCCATAATGGGCAGAGCCTGCAGAAACTCAACATCACAGAGAAAGCCTGACATAGTGCCAGAGACTCTGGCTCTTAGACCTGGGAAGATAGGCTACAAGACCATTTAAACTTCCACTGTGCTGTTAGCAGAAAGCTTATTTCACTTTTTGCATTTTTTTTTCTAATTTAATAGCTAGAGTTCATATGTTTAAACAAGTTCCTAATAGCTTCTGTTCTATCCATTTATTACAAACTTCCCCATTCAAGTAGTTGCACAAGTTAATACTAGCTTGCCTACAAAATCTCCTACCTCTAGGGACTAGGCATTATATCCTTAGTAGAAATGTGAGGATGCTGAGCAACTCTGACATGGAATCCTGGAAAGTAACAGTCAGGGGAAAGAGAAATCTATTTTGACTTTTGTTGTCACATTAACATTCTCATTTATTCTGCCATGATGTGCAGAATGCAGGAGTAGACCCCAAAAGAAACCGCTGATGTTCAGCGTTGTGCTTACTGAGGAAGGGGCAGCAAAGGGACGTCTTCCCATTGAAGAAGAGGCTGACCCTTTGACCTTAGCTGTTCCCACTCACATACAGATATAGAAATGTAAGCTACTCAGCATGATGCCAGTTAATTTAAATTACCTAACATCCCAAAGGGCAGCACCCTGCTGAGGAGCCTTTTCTTTTCTTTTTCTTTTGACCTTCTAATACAGAGTAACTTTTCACAAGGGTAAGTCAGATGGTCAGCTTGGGAAGTATTCAGTTTCTGTGGCCTTCGGAGGTTCATGCAAAAGGTCAGTTCAGACTACATTCTGCTGAATAAGGGGTTGGAAAATTGCTAAATTATACTGAATGGCCAGATCCTCAGTCCATGTAAAATGGTGTAGCTGCGCCAATGTAGCCATTTCACTCCTCCAACCGGGTTAAGCAATAATCAAAACTGGATGACAGATTTCCTTCTTCATGACTGCAATTTCTTTAATTACTTTTCATCTAAGCAACTAAGATTCTGTGAACCCACAGAAGTTGTCGTGTTTTAACCAAATCTCTCCAATGTTTCCCACTTTCCTGTGTTAGATCATGCTGTGCTGCCTGATGTGACGGCACCAAACCTGGCCCTTTGGGTTACGGGGTGGAGCAGGACCTTTGGGGCCCTGGTAGGTGCATCCCATTGGGCTGCCCTGCAGCACTACAACGGCTTCCCTGCTCAGTGACCCGCCCATGGCAAACTGTTGTCTGGCACATTAAAGAGTCTCAAAAACCAGGAATACACTGCAAACGTAGAAATTATGGTCACCATTACAAGAAATATTAGATGGGAGATGTTACAGAGGTTGCATGTTTAGGGGGGATCTGGTAGACCTGTTTGAAAGGTATATAAATAAAGAAAGCAATACAAACTAAAGGGCTTATGAAAAGTTTTCCATTTTGCCCATGGGATCTTTCCCTAGGTATGATTGTGTTCTCAATGTGAGAAATAGTAATGCTTTCCTTGCGTTGGTAAAAGTAAATTGATCAATTAGAAAATCAAATATCCCATGTGCACTGAAGACCTTCATATAGCTTTCTAGATCCTCTCAGCTTTGGGCTTTCCACTTCTTTTCTTTATTTTTGCTATTTACTTGCACTTCTGTTTATGCCCGGCTCCCCCTGAACTTGCATTCAAGACACTGAGCAAATTCAGCTTTGCCCAAAGAGCTGACCTCCATTTCTTGATTGTCAGCAACCTGTGGGTCTTCCTGCTTGACATTAATTTGCTGAAAGTTGATAGTTTATTCCTTGTTAGTCATTTGTCTGGCTCCAAACTCTGAGCTGGTGATGTTGGAGGGCTTTGCGAAGTGGGTAATGCCCCCCAAGCACCTCCTTTGCTGCTGCTGGGTGCCTCGGTCAGCTTTGGCACAGCCTGAGCCCCGGGGAAGCTGCCTGACGCCCGCTGCAAGTGGGTTTTCTCCCGCTGAATTCTGTAAGGGAGCTGGTGTTCATTTCAGCTGATGTACAGGAAAGGACTTAACTTGTTTTTCTAAGGTTTTGCCAGTTTAAAATGTTATTTTCTTTGTTTAAGAAAAAGTCTCTCTCTTTTTCAGTTAAATTACACAGCAGTCCTGTATTGTCTTAGAGGGGCCTCCAGAAGGTGTTAGTTAGCATTTGGAGCTCCTACACAAACAAATAAATCCCAAGGGGCTTCAGTGAGACAGCAATGCTCTCTTTTTTGTTAAAGATCCATGCAGTGATTTCCACTTACTGGGCTGGTGGGAACTGATAGTAGGAGTTACGTATGTACAGCGTATAAAGCATGTATATAATTTGCTGCTAGAAAGGGACCTTTCTTCCAATATCATATGCTTGTGAACAAACCTGTTAAAATCATATCCTGGTTAGTTAGATGAACATATTTTTGCTGGCAATTATAGACTAAATCATAGCTATTTACTTTTGGACTTAGTAAAGAAGATATGCACTCAGTAGCAAGGTGAAAAAGGGGGATTTGAAAAGAAGACCGTGAGCTCTGGGCCAGTATACCCAATTTAAAATTCTGTGCAAAGGTGTGCCAGAAAATTCTCCTTGTGTGACTTGTAGAGAATTTAATTATAGGCCTCAAAAGCAAATAAAGCATGTGTTTTTTCCTCCTCTGCTCATGATCTCCTATCAACTGATATTTATCAGTCTAGTTGTGTCTGTCCTCGCCCCCCCCCCCCCCAGACACACTGTATCCCATATGGATGCTTTCAAAGGCTTCTTGCCTTGAAAGGACCAGGCGCAGCTGAAAGGAAAGGTTGGCCCTGGGGCATTTACAGGAGAAACTGAAGAGCCCTGCCTCATAACGATATGGATTCCATATGAATTATCAGTATACTCTGAATATATCTGCTGCTAAAGGTCTTCCCTCTGAGGTGGGACCTTTGGTCTTCTGACCATGGGAGGTCTGCACTGGCTCTGCCCATGGCTGTCCCCATTGAGACTGGACCGGCTGCATCTCCACCACATCACTTGACCCAGACCGCTTCTGGTTGCCATTTGGCACCCATCTGTTTCCTCAGTTCAAAGTGCTTGAAGTAAGGTGAAGACTGCATTACAGCCCCCAGGGCAATAATCTATATAACCACAGCCAGTCTCCTCTCAGAAGGAATGAGCTAGTTTAATCCTAAATATAGCTCAAGAGGAGCATGAATCAATAGATGTAGAGCATGGATGGTCAGGGAACTGGTACCCATGGGAAAAACACAAGGAAGGAAATTATTTGCCACTGGCTTTCATACCTGTGCATTTCCTCTGCTCAAAGAACTTTCATTTGATCAGTGAGGCTGCCCCAAATCTGAGCCCCAGCTGGCCCAGCAGTTTGCATTAAGAGTTATTTATTGAGGTTCAGCTGGGGATGGGAAGAAGTAAAAGCATAAGTTACTCCAGCATGAACCAAAGAAGTGGGTAGCAGTGGTCAGGGATTATAGCAACTCACACATGCTACAGGTCTGTGCAGAGGGGCCCTCTAACACCCACTCACCAGTGGGTTACACCACCTTGCTACATCAATTTACATCCTATATCAGAGCCCTAAGCTGGCTCTGAAGTAAAGTTAAAGTTGAGTTCAAAGCAACCCAGCTGCTTCCAGGAGCTGCTGTGCATGGGGCAGGACTGGCAGGGGAAACAGTGATTTCGCTTTGAAGTCCTGCTGCTAGATGGATGCTGATTGTCTCATGTTACTGTAAGCATCAAGTAACTTAAAAGTAAGCTCTCAATTTACTGAGCAGAGGACAACAGGCAATGGAAAAATATTTGTTGAGGATGCTAATGACTTCTGTGTAAGGCCCACAAGTCTACAAAGCCAAAGAACTGCAAGTAAAATTGATTTCTAGAAATAATTTTCCAAAACAGTTAGATACACTGACACTGGGTACCAATCAGGCTATTGGCAAGACAAACAACACAATACCTAGGTGAATTAATTTCTCTTTAAGTGCAATAGAAACCATTTGGGAGTTAGGTTTTGTAGTCCACACAGTTTTTAATCTGATATGTACATATACTTATTTATATATTTGTAATTTTATACATCTATATATTTAAATGTTTATGTATTATATAGACAAGACATTATACATAGTATATTTTATTATTTTACTAGCATATAACTGAAAATGTAATAAATTCATCAAAAGAAAAGGCTTAATAAACACAAGGCATGGGCTTTTAACCAGATTTCCTCCTATTTTCCTCTCTGATCTTTGGAGTGCAGCAATACTATATCCAAGACATATTCTAAAGAGAACAGTTTGGGACCCAAGTTCTGCAGTTCAGCTATGGCCCCTGCAATTTGGGAATACCTTGTTGCTACATGAGCTATGCTGTGATACATTTGGCAGCTGGAAAATAGAGAGCAAATAGGAGCGATCATGCAAAGAAGTCTGAGGTTGATCACATGACTGATAAGATACTTATCTGCCTTCACTTCAGAGACTGGATGGTACCACTTGCCCATAAATTAGCTTCCCTTTATCAACATGCTTCACCCTAATATGGTTCAAAATCTTTACTGGAGGTTCAATTCTCTTATCTCTGTCTCTGAGGCTTCTGAGACTGGCCAGAAGTACACACCCTAGTGTGGTAAGATACGCAGTATGTAAAGGTATATAATTTATTACATATTATGAGTGTGCTTGCAACTATGATTGCACCATACAAACAATTTTGCTCATAATATGCATCAGCCTTTGTCAGGGAGAATTAAGTAGCCTGAAAATATGTTTAATGATACCATGGTGTATAACATTGTCCTGGTTTCAGCTGGGATGTAGTTAACTGTCTTCCTAGTAGCTGGTACAGTGCTATGTTTTGAGTTCAGTATGTGAAGAATGTTGATAACACCGATGTTTTCAGTTGTTGCTCAGTAGTGTTTAGACTAGAGTCAAGGATTTTTCAGCTTCTCATGCCCAGCCAGGGCACCTGACCCAAACTGGCCAACAGTGTATTCCATACCATGGGACGTCCCATCTAGTTTAGGAACTGGGAAGTGGGGGCAGGGATTTCGCCGCTCGGGGACTGGCTGGGTGTCGGTCGGCGGGTGGTGAGCAATTGCCCTGCGCATCATTTGTACATTTCAATCCTTTTATTACTACTGTTGTCATTTTATTAGTGTTATCATTATCATTATTAGTTTCTTCTTTTCTGTTCTATTAAATCATTCTTATCTCAACCCAGGAGTTTTACTTCTTTTCCTGATTTTCTCCCCCATCCCACTGGATGGGGGGGGAGTGAGTGAGCGGCTGCGTGGTGCTTAGTTGCTGGCTGGGGTTAAACCACGACAAACATTTATTGTAAGGGTCTTTGCTCTCAGAAGTGTCATTTGCTGGCAAAGCATGTCTATAATCCTGATTATATATTGGTCATACAAACTATCTCCCCCAAAAAATATTTGATAAGAAATAGCTTCTTTCCCGTCAGTCTTGCTAATGTGGAGAACTGTTAGCATATACACTGAGTTATACATAAGCAATGATGAAAGTTTGATTGCTCTGGAAAGATCTAACTCTAATGTCATCACTTTAAACCAAAGCAAGTCTCTCTGTATGCCATTCTTTTGCACTGCAAACCTAACTATTATTTTGTACTCCACCTTTTATATCTTACTAACCAAATCCTCCACTGTGGAACAGTCCCAAATAAATTAATAGATACCTGGAAACCAATAATGTTCTTGAACAGAAAGCGATTACTCCCAAATTTTATATAAATAGAAAATCATACTGAATATCTGAACTATCCTTAGAGGGTTTTTCGATTACCACCCTATAGCATTCTATAGATATATTTGGCAGTGGTATAATGTAATTGCACAATATTATGAAATGAGGGTAGTATAAGATTCAGTATAAAATAGAATTGAACTGAATCAGAAAACAAAGTTTTCCATGAGGGACAGGCTGTAAGTAACTTGGGCTTACAAAAAGCTATCATCAGTAAAGAATAATTCTGAATGAGAAACACAATCTTAATTAAAAAGGTTAGCAAAAATTAAACCTTGTTTAAGCAATACATTTTTTTATTCTATATAATTTGTACAATGGTCTAAGGACTGGCAATTTGGATATAAAATCATATGCATAAGCACCAGGAGGTTATTTTTCTCTTTAAAAAGGACTATTTTTGTTGCAAAATAGTGTTCTTAATTGGATTCTACTGGTAATTTACTTGACTGCAGAGGGATGCTTTTCTCCTGTTTCTCCTGTCTGAGACTAGTGACGGTATCTACTGAGTGAATTTAACCATGATGCTTTCCATATCTTGAAATACAAAGTTTCTGAGGTGACCCTTGATCTTTACTAATTCTGATCTTTATCATGCTGGACAGAAACTCTTCTCAGTATATTTGAACCTCCCAAGGACACACACTTATTATCCATGGAAAATCTCAAGCTTTCATCTAGAAAAATTCCATCCCCATGTGATACTTAAGAGGCTAGCTGCTGGAGCTTTACAGCATTGTTTCTCTCTAATAAGCAAGCATTCATCACCCAAAGGTGCAGTTTGTCTTCTGAGAATGATGTAGGGGCAAATATAGCCCAAAATGATGAGTCATTCCACTGGAACTTCCTCTGAAGACTGCTACGAAGAAATACGTTTAATATCGCTATAGAATGGCTTAAATCTAATTGAAAGAGTCTTCACTACCTTTCCTTTAAGTTACACTAAGTTCTTTTATGGATGCAGGTGGCTGAAATAACAGTATTTTCCAAATCTAAAGTATTGACTGAGATCTTTACCTCAGGCAGAAAAAAAAATACTCTACTTCCCTGGGATTTTAAACTCTCCAGCAGGATAAATGGATGCGTATGTGTAAACATGTGCATGCAAGAGAGAAGAATCAAGCTGCAAATCTTAGCTCAGAAATAGCCTGCAGTGGAGTCACCAAGACATCCTGATTATTCACAATAACATTGCCCCCAAGAAGGACCCTGAAAGAGTCTTTGGAGGGTTCTGGCAGAAAAGAGGTTTGATACCATTGGCAAGGAAATGGCCTCTAGTTGTTTGAAACTGTACGATTTTGAAGAAAACAAGGCTGCGTACATCTTTGTTGATAGAGTAATATCAATATCTTCCTCCAAAGGGAATAACCT
This sequence comes from Haliaeetus albicilla, assembly GCF_947461875.1. Classification (NCBI taxonomy): domain Eukaryota; kingdom Metazoa; phylum Chordata; class Aves; order Accipitriformes; family Accipitridae; genus Haliaeetus; species Haliaeetus albicilla. The sequence continues at coordinate 18,588,570 of NC_091500.1, read as the reverse complement.
GAAAGACCCTCAAACTTCTGGCCAACTACTAAGATCACAGATGGAAACAGCTTTGTGTAGGGTTTCCCGCTTCATTTGCATGCCCTGCTGTGTGTTGAACACATGCTGATCTGCCATACACTTGTGGTTGGAACATAGTTCTAACCAAATGTTGGTCTTGATGCTTCCTCATTGTGTAATTGTTTGTCTAATAATACCTAAAACCTCATTTGAGTAATTTTGAAAAGCAAAGAACAGAATGCTTCAAACAGTACCCCAGGTATGGGTTTTCTTTAGCCCTGGGCACAGCAGTGATGATTTCTGTTCATCTTTTATGGAGTTTGGTATTAATCTCTGTATGCAATTATGACAGTAATAGCCTGTAACAGTGTGCCTGTAACAGCAATAGCAACAATTACTACTACTACTACTACTACTACTACTACAACAATTTAAAAAAATCCCTCTTTCAGCATTTCCCTTTGTGCTGTTTGCTTGAATGAAGATTAAGATAGATGAATGAGGTCTTGCCTACCTCGAAAGATTAAAAATTACTTACCTAAATCGAGGCTGAACAGCCCTGACAGCCAGCTAAAATAGAACAGGCATCCCTCGATATTCACTAATCCCACCTGTCTGAGATACCTATTTAAGTGTAAGATGAATCACCCTTTCCTGATATTTATTTATTTCTGTTTCTTTTTCAGGTGAGCTGATGAAATATTTAATTTTTAAAAATCTAGTTCCTGAATCAGAACTGAGACCCAGTATGAGGCACCTAGACTCCCCAGGTACTGCTTCGAGGCAGCCCAGTGTGGGCTGCCAGCCCTGGGTCCCCCAGGAGCTGCCAGCAGCTGTTCTGTCTGGCAAAAAGGTTACTTCTGCATTTTTACAGTAGGCAGTCATTAGAAAAAACTACAAGAACGGGCCCAGATGTATGCACTGAAAATGAGGCATCCCACTCTTCCCTTGGGTAGAACTTTAAATCATTATGCCTGGGCTCTAAATGTGGTGTTAGAAAAAGGAAATACCCTTTTGTCACTGTCTTCTGCCAGCATGACTCCTGTCATTCAGCTGGAAAGGAAAGTGAAATGCTATTTATAGAAGATCTTATGACACAGAAGACATGCAATACTCAGCAGAAGAAGAACCTGAAGACTTGACTTCAGTCCAACATATTTATTGAAAGAACTTATGTTTCCAAACACATCTTTAACAGAATTTCCATTTTGTGAAAACAATGAATAAAACAATGAAACTTTCAAATAGAAGCAATTCCCATGGGATGGAATTTTCAGGTTTTAGCAGTTCTTATTTCTACAGTGTATCTATCCTGTGAAGATCTGGGCTAATCTAGGCATTTCCCCAAAGCTTAGAAGATTCATAAGATTTACGGTAATATTTTCTGTAAGAAAAGTTTTTTGTTGGAATCCATACTCTTTGAAATAATGTGCCATCCAACTGTCCATCTTCTGGTAGTCACTCAATCTTAGACCAAAACATAGTATTTATTTGGATTACAATTCCAAAGCTTCATAATATATGATGACATATTTAAAATGCAGTTAGAAAGGAAACTCTGGAAGCTACAGTCCCCATTACATATGCTTTCCTAATTTAATTCTATAACCTTTTCAATTATCTTTAAAATGTTGTGGAAAGATGAGATTGTTTCAAGGATAGTCCTATTTTCCTTTTACAAAGCAAGGTCTACAGTCCAGTTTTAATCATTTTGAATGCCAACTCAGTATAAAGCTTACAAATTCTCACAGGTTATTCAGCATTCCAGGAAACTGATCCAGGCCCAAATTGGAAACACATTATGTAACTGTATCTGGCAAGAGAAGAAATTAGATTTATTGATTAGGGTTTTTATCAAATAATACCTCACACGGAAGTGTGAAGCTGTCTATGGGGCATGCCTGATTGTAATCATGGACCATTAACAAAGGAGTAAACTGGCTTAAGCACATTAAAGCATTTACAGGATATACTGAGCAGTGTTAAAATAAAGGATGTCATAAATTGTGTGCTGCAGCACTTTTCAAACAGCCAGTCACCTCTGTTGTGAACCTTACTGTATTTTAATTGTCTGAACTGTGCTGTTATCACAGTTTCCTTCTTTAGGAACAAACTCAAGTTTAGCCCGAGGTTATTGGAATGCATGATAATTTTTTAACATGCTTCCCATTGCCTCAGCTTAGATAACCTACAGTCTGCCTAACCAGAAAATGCTAAAAATCCCTGCACGTTTGCCATATGAGAAGTTTTCAAGCAGCTATTCCGTGCTGAAACTTGCTTTTCCATTAGCACATAAAGTGGGAACAAACCCTGGCTAATTACTGTTCAGCTAACATTTTATCAAGCCCATTTTACTGGATATTATTGAATAAGTCATTTAGAAGCATACACTTTCTCCTCTTTGCACCCCATGCCATTCAGTCGGGTGGCAGCCATGTTATTGGATTGCACATATTCCTATTCCTAACCACTATTTTTCTTAGGCAATTTGTTTAGGAAATTTTTATTTTCTTAGGCAATTTTATTCCTTTACTGCATTCAGGCATTTCTGTATGAAAGATCTCAGCAATACTCTGAAACTGTTATCACGTTTAAAAAGGCATTAAAAATGGCTATTTATACAAACACCTACAAGCAGGAGATCTATGATTGTTCCTCTTCAGTAAAACAAGGTCAGCTGGCAATGAGTCCGCCTCTGCTGCAACTCAGCAGTGAGTCCAGTGCCCATGGGCAGGTATAACCATACTTCAGCCAGTTCAGCTTTTGACAGTAATAAATCTGTTGTATCAGAGATGTCAGGTTCTTGGAGGACTTTGCCGGTGCCATAGCCACCACAGTTAGGGAAAAATGAGCTTGAGTGCGCCTGGCCACGTTGCAGTCACGCCTCCCCTGCAGACACAGCCTGGCTTCAAGCAGTCTAATGGTTTGCAATGCATAAGCTTGCATGAGCTGTGATTTTATGGAACATACTCTGCTCTCAGTTGCCTTGGAGTATGTATGCCACAATTCATTCGACACCGTTGTGTTGTGTTACAGTTTGTAAACTCTTCTTGGGTGTGTTGTCCAGCTGTGCCAAGGAAGAGGATAACTTTCCAGCCTTATAATGCTTTCCTCTCAATAAGGTTTTGGGTTAAATATTGTAGCTGACATTTCAAAAAGACTCACTTTTACTGCCTCAAGATTTCGGAGTGCATGTTGTAAGATTTACACTGTTTGCCACTACTTACAGGTAACTGGATTGTTTCTATTGATAGGAGACCTAAGAAAATTATAATACAAAAATAGAAAGAAATATATTTTTATACCACTATATAATAATTACATTTATAGAAAATGTATCCATAAATTATTATAATTCATACTAATACTACTAATAATAAGTTTCTTCAAGAAGGCACGCCTGACATCTATATTTTAAAACCCAGAGTAGTGCATTAGGAAGTTGTGTAGTGTGTTGTTTATTCAGTGGATGAAGGCTTAGGAAACACCACAGCTGTTAAAAAGGAGTAATAATCTATTCAGTTACTGAACAATCAATACAATGCAAAAGAAAAGCAGATGAATATTTGCATCTAATTAAAACTATCAGCTGAAATTATATAGATACATTAGTGTAAATCTGGAATAATTCTGTGTATAAGTTGGTAGAGGTAGAATGCAGAATTGCAGCAGTTTCCATGAAAGCTTCTATTCTACTACTGGTCTTTAGTTTTATAAGAAAAAAAATTAATATGATTGTATGCTCTTGATTGAGTACCAAAACTAAAATTGTTGAAATGAGTTATGGGATTTCATTTTCAAGCTAAAAGATTAAACACGGTTACTTATCAGTCACCCAGCAGCTTATTTAGTTTGTCACTCATCTGCACTGAACTCAGTAGTCCAAAATCAATATACTGCAGCTGCAGAATAAATACAATATATGCTCTTGGATGACAAAAGCATGTGGTATGTTAGATGATGGGTATGTTGATCAAAGTAAAAATGAACAATAGATTTTTATTTTCTTCTTTCCCGTCCAGATTCTAATAAAGAGGAGTTAGCATTGTAAAATGTAAATTTTTTTCACCTGCACATGTCCATTCTTCATTTCTCTTACTACTTCTATGAATATAAAAAATAGATGATGGAAACTCTTGGTTTTCTAAGAAAACTGTTCTTAGTTCTGTCCCAATAGGTGTATTGTGTGAATGCATATACTTCTGCACATATTTTATTATTCCCATATACACACATATGCACAGACAGGCACATACCTACAGAGACATATCTTCTATGTACATTGAGAATGAAAGAAAGAATTTTATAGGTATAAATTAAATTTTTGCATGCTTATTTGACTGATAAAAATATCAATTCTTTTTTGAATAAGCTTTTGTTAGATGAAATAAATGTTTAATTTAGTGAAAGTATGCAAAGAAGTACTCCTATTCAAAATGCCTTATGAAGATTATCTAATTAATCCCTATAACTTCTCCAGGTCCCTTTGTAATATTTCTCTATTAAGATGCTATTTACTCCCACTTCTAGTTAATTAATGTGGATGCAAAATAAGAAAAGACCAGTCCCTCTGGTCACAGCACATCTACCTGCCACAGCTCATTTTTCTGCCATCTATTATCATTCTTTGTTTATAAACCTAGGATGGTTTTAAACCCATATGACTTTGGGTCATTTTATGAAAGGTATTTAGATAACTAAAGATGCAGATTGGTGAGACTTTGAGAAGACCTTTGAGGTCAGAACCTGCTTTATAAATACATAAAAATGCAACATGTGAAGACAGCCTCTGTTCCAAAGGGCTCTAAGTCACAGCTGACAAAATCTTACCACCTCCTGTTTTTTTTACAATTTAACATATTTTTCTCTGTTGTGTGTTCCTGTCATATATTTGCAAAACCATCTCTTCTCTCTCTCACCTCCCTTTGCCAATGTAAGTTCACCCGGATAACTGCCTGCCCTTCTGCTTTCTGTGCTAGCCTTTAACATTTGAACACTCTCAAGTGACTGTCCTGCTATGATGCCAGATCAATTTAATTTTTGCAAAGCTTCATGGCAATGCTCTGTCCTGTGCAATTAACTGCATGCAAATCTTTTTTTCCCTCTGTAGTAATGTGCAGTAAGGAATCATTGCAATCATTTAGCAACACAGAATACTAAAAAAAAAAAAAAAAAGAGTGCTGTATAGTCAGCATAAATAAAAAGTATTGGTCAAGAGAAGATTAATTGAAAACAGGCAATGAAAGAGCTGTATAAAAAAACTGAGCCTGTATCTGCACTGACTTTTACAGTTGACCCGGTTACACAGACCCATCCTTTTGCTCCTACATGATATTCTATAATATGAGTGAAAGCCAGCTGTATCACACATCTTATTTTTCTGGTGACACTCCAAAGCACAAGCATCCTAGGAAACTGCCTATGGAGCTGGAGCTGCCTTTTACTCCGCTGATGGAAAAACGATTCCACCTTAATTCCCAGACATAAAAAAAAGAAAAAATACTGAAAAAGAAGACCAGACTTTTTCCAAGGGACAGAAAAACATGTGAATCAAACTTGAAAGCAAGAAATAACAAAAGCTTACTAAAGTTCTCCATGCTAGATTGCTGTGGGAAGACAGGGGTTTGCAGAAGAGAGGAGGTTAAAACCCCAAATCCTGATAAAAAAGAAATCCTGGAGCTCCATCCTGCACCATCACTTCTCCCTGCTTACCCCCTGCTCCCCAGCCATAGCTCATTTCCATTGGAGTTGTTTCTCTGCAGCTCACACCACAGAGATGTCTCCTTCAAAGAGGTTGCAGAGAGGCCATCACACAAAAATGACTGTAGTTTCAGGCTTCATTAACCTTTTGTGGATTTACTACTGACAGCCTGGTAGGCACTCTGCTTACTAAACCACTTCATTTATGGGATGCTAGACTAGCTAACACAATGAAATATGTCACCAGGTGCCTCTCTTTCAGAAAAGTTCACCCTAGGATAGAAGAATGAATAATAGGTAGAACAGATGCAAATTATTCAGGCAATCTTATGAAAATATTTTATGGGGATTTTGATTCTTGAGAATAGGTTTTTGACGGCTTTATGGCACCCTTCTCTTTCTTTCTTCCTACTCTTGAAAGATGGTAGTGTCCAGACCAACAGATGTGACCTTAGAGGGACTATATGAAAAATATGTAAAGAAAAGCAGGCGCTCCAGGAACAAATATAGTGACAGTAGTCTCAGATCTTCTCCACATCTCACCATCAGTTAGAGGAACTGGACTGTCTGGCCACATAGACCCGTCTTGTGCTTGTTGCATGCAGGAACCTCAGTCTCACTTTATTGCTCAGGTCCATTCTTTCCCTCCAGTCTGCTGGAAGAGTTTTTGCAAGCTGTCAGCAGAAAAAAAAAACCCAAACCCTTCAGCTGCTTCCTAATGTTTAATTAACAAGGGACTGAGAATCAGGCCTCAGCACTTCTAGTTTGAGTGGGTGACCTGCCCAGTCACAGACGGTGGTCGCTGGAACGCAGAGATGCTCCGTCTGGACGTATCTCATAATAACGCAGCTTCAGCCAGCTATCGGAAGTGCAGCCAAACACATGCTCATGTCAAAAATAGAAATTTGAGTAGTGTGTTGGCACCGCTTTGACAGGTATATGATTTATAAACTATTCCTCGAGGGGAAAAGGAAGGCAAATTGTTTAAACAAAAGTGTCGGTACTTTCATCACCCTCTTTCCTGGGCAGCATTTTCTGACCCGTGGCTGCGTTCCAGCACTCGCCGATACTGAAGGACTGCCGAGAAGCTTCTGTCTCTGAACAAAGCTGGGGGCTGCGCTCCTGGAAGTTAAATTATAACTTTGAAGAGAACTGAAACCCCCTGGGCTGATAAAATGATATGCCGTAATAAAACAGGAAAGACACAGCTACATTTTGGCTTGAGCTTCCCAGGCTTGATGTGCTCACCCACTGTTAGCAGAGGCTGTGCCGGTGGGCACCAGCAGCCGTGAGCAGGGTCTGTCTCGAGGAGGAGGAAGAGGAGGAGGAGGAGAAGGTATGCCCTTGCCTGCTCTTCACACACGCCCTCCCTTGCCTGCCTGCAGGTGCTGGCCTGATGGGGCAGGGTAGCACCTGAACTCAGGCATGACCAGACACTGGCAACAGCTGCCTGGATCTTCACTTCACTGTTCAGGAACATGCTTCTGCAGAGAGCTCAGGAGCTGCCCTCCTATTTGCTGCAGATTGAGTTGGCTTCTTTTTCACTTGAGGCCCTTCACTGGATGGACGTGTAGCAGCTGGGCTAAAATGACCACAAGGACTTCCTTCGAACTTGGGGGAAGAGAGCTGGGAGCTGGAAGACACTGTACACCTCCAGAAAGAGCGGTCGGACTTTTCTCAGCAGCCCTGGGACTTGGGAGCCAGGCAGTGCGTCGCGGTCTCTGGCTAAATTCCGGCTTGGCTTTAGGACTCTCAGGTTTGGATCCTGCTGGCCAAGTGCCTCTGGCGTGGCGCTTGAACTTTTTTTTTTTTCCCCCTCTTTCACATCTCTTTGGTGGCTTCCCAGCACCACAAGGCAATGCCTTAGCAGCGAGAGGAGGGATGGACCTGGGTGTTTGCTGACCATCCCACTGCTCCCCTGAGCCTGTTTGTCCCCTCGGAGAGAGCACGCAGGCACGCACACAGCTATGGGTGATACGCAAAGCAAAACCCTGCATGTTCCTGTGAAAGCTTAGGCCTGTGCTAAGAGTGTGCAAATGGGGTTTCTCTGGAGAAGTGGAATTAACCCGAGTTAGCCTATCTTTCACCTCTCTCTACAGCCAGCTGGAACTTCAAAAAAAATCGGCAGTGGTGGTTTCGGACACTCTTTCTCAAGGCAAAATGGATACCTTGGAGATAAGCAACATTATGTTTCATTTTGCCAGCAAACACATCTAAACAGCAGCACATTGTAAAACATTGACTCCTATTGTCAAGGTTGCCTACTGTAATTCCAATTGCCATCAAAGGGCTTTTGACATTTTATCTCAGTCAATAGAGATAAACATTTTGTGCGATTAACTCAATTAAAATGTTGTGCATTACAATAACAATTAACAGCTCCAGTCTCTGCAAAATCCTGTTTACGAAAGCAATTTGTGCTAAACTGTGACTATTCTGAGGCTTGAAACTTGTCACCTTGTGCTGCACTGCCCTCTTTGGCCTCTTTTACAGAGAAAATCTAGGTTGTTTCAGAAAACGTAATCAACTTGGCATACCCTCTGTTTCAAACATGCAGCTGGAGACATCCACAGAAGACTAAGGGATATAGGGCATAATTTTCCAAAGCACAGAAGAGATTTAGAAGTCTTTCATCAAGATTTAGACTCCTAGATAACTTAGCTGCGTTGGCAAATCACAGCCTTATTCAGAAAACTCCAATTTAACCTTACCAGCAATTGTGCCTCTTGGTCCACCAGCTGCTTGAAAAGCCTCCAGTCATGTTTAACGGTATGTCACGTGTCTATCACCCTTGACTTCAGGATTATTCATGACAAGCAACATGATATAAAGCAAAACTAACTTAATCTACTCTAAGCTTGGATGGGTTTCACATAGGAGAAGAATACTTAATGTGTTCTAGTCCAGCCAGATTTTTATAAATTACATAAACCAAATACAAGGACTTTCACTTAAGGGCAAAATCTTTACTAATCTGTTACTTCATTGATGGTGATGTGAGCCTTGATTAAGAAAGAGCTGTGATATAAGGAAGTCTCTGTGGCTACATTTGATTTTAGTGGAGTAGATGGCCATATTCATAAAACCCAACCAGTCGCCACAAGCGTTAGCCCTTGATTCTGCTGCCTGCTCTGAAGGGATAGGCTGTGCAGTCATGCCCATGGCTGCTCAACTTCAGTGGTCAAGTGTACTAAAGGGCCCTACTAGTTTAAAACTGCTTTAAACTATAATCCATACAATTTTGACTGAGAGTCCTGTGTATCATTCATGAACACAATCTGCCACATGCAGGACATAATTTTATTTACATGTAGAAAGTAAAAATCTCCAAGAAAAACTCTGAAAAATCAAAAGGTGATAAAACTAGTGGGAAGAAGTGTGAGCTGCCAAGAGTTAGTCAGGTGAAATCAATACAAAAGAAACTTAAGTCTTCCACTCAGTTTAAATACACATTTTTAAACTATGGGCTAGTTAACACACACACATATATATATCATCAACAGCAGGAAATTGTAAATTACAGCTGAATAGGAAGCAGCTAATCGTAACAGAAAGTTAAAAAACAAGTGACTTAAATAGTGTCCCTTTGCCTTTTTTTTCATGGTTTAGTAGCACATTCAAACATGCACAGTTCCAAAAGATCTGAAGTATAATTCAGACATATTTAATTCAGTTGGATTCACCTTTAAACAACTTTATTTATTTGCATCCTCTAAATGGATTACCATACATGTAATTCAGCACACAGTACTTTCCTCTGTACTGTCTCATCTATATCTATGGCAGTTTCTTTTACTGGAAAACAAACAAACAAACCAACCAACCAACAAACAAAAACTCCATAAAGCCTTATTTTTATTTTCACTTGCAATTTCCTCAAAGCCCTTCCCACCATGCTGCTGTGGCAAGTCCTTTATTGTTACCACAGTATTGCCACATTATTTTCTACATCCCATGTAGCTGCAAGGGGAAATAATTCACATTGGCTGCAGATCCACAGGCTCACATGTGCTTAGCATTAATGTAAAATCAAGGACACATAGAATCATATCATGTTAAACTTAGCTATAACATGCAGTCAATTTTCAATGTTAATTGACACTACATTTGCCTAACTTGTATTAAAAAACATAATATGTATATATAAAAATAATGTGGAAGACATATCTGAGCATATATTTGGACATCACATGGTGACAGATTTAAACAGCTCTTTGAACACACGTGCCTATAGGAGTATATACCTGCATATGTACAAAGTGAGGCTGTAGAGTTTTACTAAAAATCTCCTAACTGACTGTACTGTCAAGCATTTTGCTGAACTCTGCTGTTATACAATAAGAAAACCGAAAAGGCGAAGGGTTTTAAGGGAGGAAGGTTGGAAAAGTAGTTAAGGCCAGTTCTGAATGAAGAAATGCCTCAGGGTATGAGATTCATTTGTCTTTGTACTAATGGGTTTATGGCTTTTTTTTTAAACAGCCAGCTGGGGCCGGGGAAGGGGTGGGTAGGTAAGGAGGAATTGCTAATCCCGGCTCCTACCCTCCCCATCTGCCGCCAGACAGCTCGGGCGCTGGGTGAGCGGCCGCTGCCTGCCCCCCCTGCCTGCCCCCCCTGCCTGCCCCTTGCTGCCTGCCCCCGCTGCCTGCTCCTTGCTGCCTGCCCCCCCCGCCTGCCCCTGCTGCCTGCCCCCCTGCCTGCCCCTTGCTGCCTGCCCCCGCTGCCTGCTCCTTGCTGCCTGCCCCTGCTGCCTGCCCACCCCACTCACTCCTTGCTGCCTGCCCCTGCTGCCTGCCCCCCCTGCCCGCCCCTTGCTGCCTGCCCCCGCTGCCTGCTCCTTGCTGCCTGCCCCCCCGCCTGCCCCTTGCTGCCTGCCCCCCCCGCCTGCCCCTTGCTGCCTGCCCCTGCTGCCTGCCCACCCCACCTGCTCCTTGCTGCCTGCCCCTGCTGCCTGCCCTTGCTACCTGCCCCTTGCTGCCTGCTCCTTGCTGCCTGCTCCTGCTGCCTGCCCGCACAGCCGGACAATTGCCAGCACCAAGCCACCGGCCGCAGGAAAGTCATAGGTCAGGGCTCAGCAGGACAAAAGATGACACGTAGAGAAGAGCATCTATCTTGTGATTTGTGGTCAAGGGAGAAATATTTGAAATGCTCACGTCTGCCAGGTCATGGGTGACGCGGCATACCCTGGCTCAGTTCTACTGACTTCAGCAGAGTTACCCTGGCTCTACACGGGAGCATTATCCTCTGATTTTTATGTTTTCCTTCGCTACATTCGCAGAGGGCCAAAGTTACCCCATTGTTAGCATTGCTCTGCCTCTGTAGGCTATACGCACACTGTCTTGCTAATCTGCATCAAAGTGCCTGGGTATGGAAGGGAAACAGCAAGACACCTTATCTTTGAAGAGATCTTGAGGCCTTTTGAGTTTACTGTTGTTGCAGTCATTATTGTTTAGCATATCCTTGAAGGTTTGGTCTGAGGGACAGCTGGTGGGAATGCAATTTCGCTTGTTAAAATGCAGCAATTATTTAAATATACACCAAGCAGGAAAGCAGAGGCAGAGTGAGTTTCCTCTGTTAAAGTGTTACAATATGGGTCTTGGGAGGCGGGGGGGCGGGTGGGAGCAGCAATACAATCTGCAGAAAGAGCATTACAAAAAGAAATTTAAGTATTTTCAGGCCTGGAGGCAAATTTTTTTATTGTTGTCTGCTGTCGTTCAGCTGCAGCTAAATCTAGTTTATTCTTAAAAATTTTGTGTGTGAGAATGAAGTGAAAGAGAAGCCACCCTCCTGTTTGTCAGGGGGGTGACTAGCAAAACCTCCAGTGTAAACATAGATGCTCCTGTAACAGCGCTTATTCACTTGGGGAGGCCTCTTGCTGGTATAAACCTGATGTTTACCAGCATGGCTTGTCAGTACCATGTACTTGCAAACACTCTTGCAATAGAAGCAAATCACACCCAGCACAGATGGAGCGTTGGAGTGACCTTTTTAGTTAAGAATTAGAAACGAGAATGCCACAAGCAGCAGGAATATCACTGTGGATGAGTGCAGACCATGGTGCAAGGCAGTTACAGTCCAGTGATTTCTAATCCCAAAGTCACACTCGACTGGCAAAGCTCAGTACAAGTACCCCAGCAAAAATTTTGGTTGTGATTTGTGCAGGGCTAGGCTGGAGATTTCTGCACCTCTGCCTGTGACCCTGCGGCTACAGAAATAAGCCAGGACCGTGGCTGCGGTCTCCTGAGTTTATTGGCTCGAGGAGGCTGGAACTGGCAGTGGAGTATCCACAGGGAGAGAGAGCAGCCAGGGGACAGTGAGCACAGGGGAAACGTGAAACACTGCTATTTTTCTGAACGGAGTCCCATAGGCACGGTAGAAAACACAGCCCTTGGCCTCGCACAATCATACCGCTCACACTCAAAGGATATGGAAATGATTTCTTTCCTGAGTGCAATCTGTCTGCTCTAGTGGGATTAGAAAACGCGTAGAAGGGCTGCCTCAGCGCAGAAAGGCTAATACGTCCTACCAGTGCCCGATGGAGCCTGTGCGCTGCACTTGCGTGCTCACCAGCTCAGATGCAATCCCTCCCCAAACTCTTCTGAAGGCCAGTAGCTCTGCTCTCTTCCTTTCACTGGCCAGGAGCCAAATGCCACAATTTGGTTCAAAGTATCAAGGAAGACCTCCTATGGGGCTGGTTACTGAAACCCAGAAATATCACATTGTTGAGGGGAGAGGGCTAGCTGCTACCAGATCAGCAGCATATATCTGCTAACGCTGCACATTTCTCTGCATCAGGCATCATTGACATTTTATCCTCTAGTTTGTAATAACTCTTTCAATGCCACGGGCCTGCCACAATTGCTTCACTAGCACCTCCCCTCAAAAATCAAGTGCAAAAGCAAAGGCCTACTTGCTAACAAGCCAGTGATCCCTTTCCGGAGCTTGTGGCATTGCTTGCCCATAAAGCGTTGCAATCTGCCGCTTTCCAAAGGCACTCTGCTTAAATTACATCCCAACAGCTTATCACAAAGGGGTTAACGCTGTAGCAGCCTTGCTCAGGGGATCAAATTCTTGCAAGAGCAAGGCTCTCCTTGCTTTGTTCTTTAGTGGGATGCATTGAGCAAGAGCAGCCTTAACACTGTGGGATCTGCTGTCCTTCCACCAGCACCCTTGCTCTCCTCCCTGATTTCAAGGCAGTGGGGCTTCAGCCTGCTCCCGGGTTGCATTTCGGCCGGGCAGGAACAGTCTCACTCTTTCACGTTGCCCCAGCAGCGGCTCCGCATCAGTCGACTCTGCCCCTGCGGCGCCCCGGATCAGGTACAGCAGCAGCCACGGCCACTTCTGTGCCATCAGGTGGGACAGGGAGAATGTGCCTCGCCTTGTCACCGGGGAGGGAAGCCTGCGCTCGCCAAGAAATCTGAACAGATGCCACTTAGCTGGCTCAGAAATGGCTCTTCAGTTGCTTGCTATTGCCCAGGCGGTCTGTCCAAGCATCCAGTGCTCATCCCAAATGACTTTCATACCAACAGCTTTGTGTTTTGTGATCTGTACACACTACTGGCATCTTTATTTAAAACCTCATTCAAATATTACATGAAAATGCTCTGGATCATTCTCTGGCACTGAGTCCTGCAGGCAGGGGATAGCCTGCAGCTGTGCCACCAAGCTCTGCCAGCCCCAGACCTGGACGGTCACATGCAGCTCCTCACCAAGCCTGTGCTCTCACCTGCTCCAGCTTCTTGACACTTAAATTTGCTATTAAAGCCACAAACAGCGAGTCCCATGTTTACAGTAGTCAAAAGTTTTCCAATGTTTATCACTCGGAACAAACTGCCTTGAGCCGGAAGTCTCCCTGTCTTATGGCATGTCCTTCAAAATGTAGGAGTTAATGGTACCTTTGCACCCATGGCAGACACAGGATGCTGTCTGTGGAACGGCTCTTGGTGAGCTGAGCCGTAGCTGGGAGTGGAAGGTGCCTGGGATATGCTCCGAGGCCTCAGGGCTGTCAGCACGTGGCTGAGGTCCTGGAGGGGCTCCCTGGCTTCCCAGCCCCGCTCTGCTGGTGTGGTCACCAATGGAGCACGGAGGTTAATACTCTCAGAAGCAAATACTTTCAAAACTTACTGGCCAACTACCTGAGATGTTGCAAAGGAGAGCAGTTAAGGACTTTAAAGCGCGTGGAGGTTTGCAAACTTGAGGAATGTTTGGGACCCTGCTTTGAGAAAACAGACTACCAGGCAATTTTCACATTTATGTCCCCAGCATAACAAAATCTGCCTTGAACCCCTGGGCAAAAGGCAGTGACACTGGCCCCTAAAATGGCCCACTCTCTCCCAGCTAAGCAACATGGGTTGTCCGCAGAGACAAAGAAGAAAGCGGGTACACCACCACAACACCTCACAAAAGCATGCCACCATGGCACAGCTGCGTCAGGGGAGGGGACAGTCCCACTCCTCCCTTCCCTTGTCTGCTCCTCACCTGCACTACATCAGGAGGGCAGGCCTATGTCCTCCTTTGGCCCTACTCAGTCTTCAAGAGCCTGTTCAAGCTCCCTGGTATCAAACCCCAAAGTGTTTCGAACTGCCAGCTTTGTTCTCCGTCAGGCAGCGGACAAACGTGGAGGTTGGCAGTGCTTTGGCTCTGTCCCGAACGAAGCCCTGAAGACATCATCTTGGGGACCCTGAGGCATTGCTTCACCAGTCAGACATCTAAAATGTCTTCTAGCAGCAAAGCCCATTTGAAAGAAATGGGACGATATCACAATTGTGTCATCAACATCAACATTCATTTGAGTGTCCAAACCCATTTCCTTTGAGTGGTTTTGCATCCTTCCTATTAGCATTCATTTTCTCGGAGAATTCTTGTAGGTGAGTTTATAGTCACAACCAATTCACAGGTCGGTCAATTTTAAGCAAATAGTTGAGAGAGTTAACTTGATGTGCATTCTGAACCTGAATTAAAAGTGTTTGTCCCACATAAGTCTGACAGAAGAAGTTCATAGCGGCGAAGACTCCGTGACCAGCCAGACCCTATCCCCGATACCAGCAACAAGCGGCTTATGCAGAAGCTGAAGGTTACGAGGAACCAGGTGCATAATTATCTGAGAAATAATTCACAGGCTTGAGCAAGTTTAACAACACACATCTCCTCCATGTTTAAATTCAAGTCTGAATAAAGCTAAAGCATTACAACTGGATGCAAGTGGAAAACAACAATTCCACTTTAACAGGAAGTTCCAAGATTTCAGGCAAAAACCTTCTAAACATTTTCACAGCTTTCAGCAAAAAGACATGGTGTTGTTAGATTGGCTCTCTAAATCACTGTCTTTGTTACTCATAGGTGCATTTTTCAACAAAAACCCTCTTAAGGGGGAAAAAAGAAGGAGCTCTTATGTTTCAGCAAAACCAGGATCTTTCTTTAGAGTCCCAGAATGATGTAAACACTATAGTGTAAATATCTAATTTTTCATAGGTTCCTGTAACAAGCAGCCCAAGGCTTCCTTCTGGCCCATCAGCTGAATATACCTTGTAGTCTCAGGAATGAGCAATTCTGCCCCCCAGAAGTACGAGGCAGAAGCTTGGAGGGGTTAGACACCACAGCATACCTTTGTTGCGTTGCTTGCCTCTGCGTTATAGCTTTGTCTCTATTGGCTCTGCAGCATTTTTGCCTCCTTTTTCATCAATTGCTCTTGATGAATTTAAGATTCGCTATCATACAGACTACAGATTTAGAACAAATAACCCTTTCATTTAGTTAATACCAGCAGCATAGCTATAAAGCTGTAATAGTTTACGACTTTCAGGACGTAACCTGCAACCACAGACAATACAAATTATATTACACTGTGTTTTATTGCTCTTTGAGGCCCACTAAGAGGCTCAGTGCTGTTTCATAGTCCAGAGTAGCAGCTCTTTATTCTTTTTAACACACAGCTGAAAAATACTTTAATTCTGTTACAAAACGGTGTGTTTGGGTTTTTTTGTGAGTCTGCCCTCAAAACTGCACGTAGTTCACTTACCGTACAATGCAAACAGCACTTTCCATACAATTAAATGAGAGTATGCATGCACAGAGAGAAATGCCTTCTTCTGCATGCACTGCTCTCTGCACAAAAAGGAGCTCCATTTTGAAAAAAAAAAAAAAAACAACCAAACAAACCACACTTTGATAATCATTTGCAAAGACATGACATCTGAGAAGGGAAAACCCCCCTCAGAAATCGCAATTCCTTCCTAAAATGCCCCTTGTTTATTCAGGCTGTGTATTCAGATGCTGAAAGAATCATAAACGCTGCTGGCGCAGCTTCTTAATCCTGCCTCTTCTTCTCTTGGCCTAAAACTGGGTGCGGAGAGGAACAGAAAGGAGTAGCCATGTTTTCTTTAAATGGAGGGTCTAAATAAAAAATGAAGGTAATAGAGCTTCAGGAATCGCAAAGGACCAGAGGGAGCAAGCGAGCACAAACCAGCCCTGCCTTTTAAAACGCAGAAAGGCCATGTACTTTTTCCTGCTGCACCTGCTGCCTGCGCAGCCTTGTATTATTGAAGAGGACTGCAGTCCGATCTGCATATCAAATAGCTGATTTGTAGATGAGGTCATTCATTTTGTGGTCGTATGTTTGCTGTGGTGGGGATGGGCTGTTGCCTAGCAGTAGGCCACAAAGTCCCAGCAGGTTTCTTGAGTCAGCAGCCATCCTCCGCTCCCCTCACCACTCCCCTTCCCTCATTGCCAATTCAAATCCAGTCTTGACCTTAAGAAATAAAACTCCGAAATGTTCGACTCCGTTCTAAGTTCAAAGCGCGGGTGATGTGCTGTGAATTGACAGCTTCCTTTGATGATTCATTGGTTTGGTGACTTGATAAGCAAAATACAGAACCAGAAACCTTGGTACCACGTGAACGGAGGGATGATGGATCGCGCCTCGCTGCAAAAACACCCTCCAAGAGGCCGGGGCTGCCTTGGTGCCTGGGTATGCTGCTCCGCTGTTACAACATGGAAGAGGGGATTAAAAGATCAGCACAACATTTATTTAAGTATTTAAACACGTCAGAAGCGGTTTTGTAAAATTTAAGCTAGTTTTCGTGTATGACTTTCAGGGAATCAATTATGCCTTTCCTGTTAATTTTGACAGCCACTTCACAGTGGGCAATGCTCATTTGAAACACTTTTTAAGAGGTATTTTCTTCTTTCAAAAGCAGCTAAAGCTACTTACTTGTTAAGTACAGCACATCAAGCTGGTGCAAACAGAAAAAGAAATCAGTCACCGTTTCAAATTAAAGAGAGAAAAAAAAAAACAGGGCAAAGAAGATGAAAACACTGGAGTACAAAGCTGCCTTTAGAAACTGCAATACATATATGTTGTCACCAATTGGCGTCTGATAAGTTGGCAGAAATTGCAGTTTAAGTGCTTTTATTTTAGGAGTGATCTGCTGACAAAAGACACATGTGCAAACCATGCCATTTAGATGAAGGAGTCATATTCACTTTTTGCAAAGTACAATTTATTTATTTTTTCCAGATTATAATGTTTTCTAGGAAGAAAGGAGTACAAAGACCCCTCAGCCCTAAAACAAAACCAAACATCTCAGCACAAATTGGAGCCTTGATAGCTCAAAGCAAAAGCCTCACAAACATCTATTAGAAGCAGGAAATGTCTAATGGAAAACTTACAAACATCTGATACATGAAAGGGAAGGCACAAAACAGGAAAGCAGAGGCATGAACAGCTAATTGCTGTAGATTCCTCACAACATTCACTGAAACACAGCAAGACACATCAGCCAGCTCCACAGCACTGGGGTATACAACCACCATTAAAGTATTAGTAAGAACACGGAGAAAACGAGCACTTAAAAAAATGCTAATGCTTTGGACAAAATGAAGTTGATTCTGCTTGTGACTGAGTTTACAAGGATGCTTTGAAGGTGGCCAGAGGCGTCCTGGCATGCTGCTTCTCAGCTAATCCCTGTTATGAAAGCTTGCAAAGAGAATAATTTTTAAAAGTATGCTTACTATTCACACTGAAACCTGGGTACACAAGCAGGCTATATATCTTGCCAGCTATTGCATATATATCCAAACTTGCACCTGAAACTTACATTTAGTTTTGATAAGCTGTGGTCCATCTAAGGAAAATCAGAAGTTCTGAACAACAGCAATGCATTATGCTGGAGCGTGGACATGCGGCAAGTACACAGCACCTATTCTTGCCCCTTGTAAATGCCTGCTGCTTGTCTGATTTGAATAAAGTTATGCCTGCTACTGTCAGAACTGAATTTGGCTCATGGTCTTCATGCAAATTGCTGCTTGCCTGAATGTGTGCACCATATTAAGAATGCAAATATGTTTGGACTAGATGATTGTTCCTTTATTTGCTGTACACCCTAATTCACAAGGAGCTGAATCAGGGTAGTTTTGGTGTGTGCAAGAAGGAAGACTCAGACAAAAATACATGAAACTGTTTGCAAATAAGTTAATTATGTCAATAGATCTGATCTTAACAGCCACCCTTTCTAGTGTTACGTATATGGTTTCTTGGACATAGCCAACAGAAAAAAAAAGGAAACACATCTGAAAAAAAATAACCGGTCTTCAGGACATGAAATGAAGTACCTTTTTCAACACATACCCCAAACGAGATTACATCCAGGATTCCAGGATTTCCTATCTCTGATGCTTTGAGCTCTGAATGCCAGAACATACCATTTTATCTTTGCCTGAATTTCAACCCACAGACATTCTGTGACGGTAATCGCTTGTATTTGTCTATTGGAAAGGCATCCAACGTTGAGCTGAAGACATCTGGAAATCTAAAAAACAATCCCTCCTTTATAATTTGTCCAAATAAGTGATAACCATACCCATTAAAAATGTATATCCTATTTCTTATTTGAATTTCTATGATAAATTTTTTCATTCCTTCTCACTTCCAGCTGTTATTCTGGAACTTTGCTAACCTTCTGTGAGGCAGTTGGAAAAAAATGTAAAAATTAACATGTGAGAAAAGAGAAATAAACCCCCCCAACAAAGCAGCATTTCTAGATTTCAGAAATAAAACAAAACTTTAAGTACAAAATTAATTCAGTGAAATTGTAAATTTTTGGTTCGCTTTCAATTTTTCTTGCGCACATTTTAAAAAATATTGTAGGTTATTTAGAAGGAAAGGCCCTGAAAGTTAATGATACCCTATTTCCTAAGGAAAAAACCCAAAACAAAACCCAAGAAAACAAACAAAATCTTTTTGGCCATATTTTCAGAGCATGCTATTCTTTCCTGTGGGAAAATTCACACATTCCTTACACCGAGATATTAAGTTTGAACTTTCAGTCATTTAATTAGTTCCCAATTCAACAAAGCGTTAAAGCATGTTTTCGAAGCACAAAGCACTTAAGCACATTCTTATTCGGTCCCTGAATAGGGGCGGAGTGCTGAATCACACTGGAAGCTCTCACGGCGGAGCCCAGGGCAGCCTGGTAGGCCACAAAGCCTGCAGGGTTCTCTCTGTTTTTATTCCCCAGCAAGAAGGGGTATGGTAGTGATTACATCACACCAAGAATTAAAGCCAGGCCTAGCCTGAAAACGCAAAACTTCTTGCTGTCCCATATAATGTCACAAATTTATAATACGAAATTGAAAACACGTCTGCCATAAAAAAAAAAAAAATTATGAAATTAATCCATTGGGGATTTATATTTGCTCACTTTTGACCACTATGAATTTGAACATGTGTACATATCTTGAATATATGATAAAGCCTTACGTTGTAACTTTGCAACTAGACTTACACTGTGTTTTGGATATATAGGGTATGAGAATGTAGGTAAACACAACTGCATACACAACCAGACAGAAAAGGACACAATTTAGGCTTCCAAAATCTTCAGCTGCAAGGTACCTGAGGGATATATGCCCACAAGAATATACCACACACTCACACACATACAGCACGCAGGTGAATTGCATCAGTGTCTTGGAGAATCAAGGAAAAAGGTGATGTTACGTATCAAGCAGATGTCACAAATACATTTTCAGCTAAATTAACAGAAAGATTACCGCATCAGTAATATTTTCTATCTTTTACATTTAAGTTTATACCAAAAAGTCTATTATTTGAAACTATGTTTTCCCTTTTTACTTTGTCCACGGGAGTTCAGCAATATTTTAAACTTTACATTGCTTGCTAAAATAGTAATATTGCCATTTCTGATTATTTCATATGAGGTTTGTGTCTAAAATAAGCCTGTCTCAAATTTAAACACTCAGCCTTTTGCTTCCAAGACTCCCTGTGATATCAGCGAGGAATGTAGGCTTGAGCCCATTTCTGGGTAGCCTTTTCAACAAATACCTTTAGCGATGCTAGAGGTAGCAGTCAGTTCTCTATAGAGATAAGCACTTAACAAACGAAGAAAGCAAAGAATTAATGGGATTCCTAAGAATTTGGGACCTGCCTCCCTGCCACAATGCCACGCTGGTTTACGCTGCTGTAACCCCAGAATAACAAAATGTTCAACTGGGCTGCTTAGTTTTATGTTCACTTTCTGCGTGGCAATTCTTTAATTGTATTCCTTTGTATTGTTTCTGTGTAAAGCTTTAAGGATTGCAAATCTGATTTACTTTCTACATATTGTTTCCAATTCTCAAGAATCAAATTGTGAAAAGAATAGGTTATACCCATCACATCAGGTAATGTTCAGACTGAGCAAAAATATCAGGAAGCAGATAAACATTGGTTTATATTTTCTATTTCACTTAAAAATTATTTTCTACAGTGACATTAAAAATATATATACAGAAACACTCTTTGCAACTCAAAAAAAGGGATTTCTAATGCAATCCAACTGAAAAAGTCTATTTACCCAGACTGAAACTCTGTTTCATTTAAGAAAATTGTAAAGGGTTTGGGTTTTTTTTTTCAGAAAAATGTTTCAAAAGCTCGAGAAATTCTACTGCCAAACAGTTTTAAGCAGGAAAAAAGGAATCCCTGTACGTTTCATCTATGTAGGGCTGCTAAAGCCCGAGGAAGGGGGAATTGTGCTTACGCAGAGGAAGATGCCCATCATGCATTCGCTAGCGTGGAAATGTCAGCCATTTTTCGGCACACTCTCACCAAGCGCAGGCTGGAGCTGCCCTAGCTCCACCATGTCAGCCCATCTGCTTCTCTCCTCGCCCTGAGAGTGCCTCCACTCATGCAAACATCCTCTGGCTTACTACAGGCATATCGAAAAATGTTTTCTTTAGACGAGAAACAAATGAGGAACAGGAAAAAAAAAAAAAATCATATTTTCCAAACAAGACAAAGAAATGCGAGGCTCATCCTGCCTGCCTTGCCTGAGAGAGCTGCTCTGCATTCAGGGGTTAGCCCGGGTGGAGAATGATGCTGTTGTCTCACAAAGGACTCATGTTGAGCTGAATCTTTGATTACAGGACAAGTGCCTGCATTAGGCCCCTCATTGCGCTCACATTCTGCTCCTGTCATTTGCACAAAATTTCTGAGTGATCTCTTTGTGAATACGGACCCCAACTGAATCAAAGACGAGCTCCTTCCCCCCCCACCTTATTTTTCTACGAGCACTCCTTTTCTCTTTCCCTGCTTCTCCTCTCTCTGATCCCCCTTTCCCTCTCTTCTTTCAGACCCTTCACCAGGTTAGGAAAAGGGACTGCAATGGATCTAAAAAAAAATCTAATAAATGGTAAACCCTGAAATTAGAGGTAGAGGTGGCTTTTGGTGTCTTTTAAACTTCCCCCTCAAATTCTGTCATGTTTCCTACACAAACGGAGCATAACCTCGTGCTTTTCTTAATAGGATTTATGCTTGTTGGCGCTCCGTATACCCTGCCACGCTAGACAGAGGACTCCAGAGCTGCTGCTGTAACCATGGCCACTCCTAATTCTCAACTCTTGGCAAATTCCTCCCGGTGTAAAAGGCAGTGCGAAGGAAAGATGCACCAGCAGATGCACAAACACGATAACCTTGCATCTCTCTGAGCAAACGACTGTGTGCCTGAAACCTACCGAATTTGTAGGTATTATCTGAGAATGCACTTTTAGCAAAATCACCTCTCAACATCTGCAACATGGAAAACAAAGCAAATATATAATCAACCTAGACTAAAACCCGGCTTCAGTCAAATGTCACGCAGGCTTCATGCAGGCTCTGGAAGCTGGATTTTTTATGCATCTGCCCAAATTGAAAAGGTTATTTCGCTGTCTTCAGGATGACTCTTGAGCTGAAGGCAGAGCGGAGGGTTGCTGCCCTGAAAGAAGGGGAGTTGCTAGGAGATAAGTCCAAGATTTCAGACAGCATTGGTCGGAGTTATCTCTAATTGACAGCTGCTTACCCTAAGGGTCTAATTCTAACCTTGAGACCAAAACCATAATGAGAGGGCAGCTTTCCTTCACCCCTGTTTTCTAGCCAGGACAAGGAGATTACTGCAGTCCTGTTCTTCTCTGGTTTTTGTTATGCTGCTTTTCGTGGGGCAGCCCTGTGAGGCTCAGAGCCTGCTGTGCTTTCTGTGGCTATAGTTTGCATCAGTGAGCCCTGTCTGATTCATACCACCTGAATAAACTTGCTCTTACAGTTAAGATGGTCTCACTTTTTTTTTTTTTTTTAAAGGGGGAAGGGTGCGAAGAAATTCTCTTAAACATAAAATGATTTAAAGAATTATTTTTTTAAGCAGATACTTTAGTGTACGGTCTATGGTTAACCCTTTTTCAGAGGACCTTAGACTGTCATTGTTATTTTTAAATCAAGTCCATGCTGTTAGCAAGTTGCTTTTATTTAGGACTCAGAACCAAACAAAGAGAAACATTCAGAGAAAAGAGATTAACAGAGTAAGGAAAATAAAGTGGGGTAGGGTTGTTTTGGTTGGGGTTTTTTTGTTGTTGTTGGTGGTGTTTTTTTTAACTGATTAGACTTACTAGGATATTGATTTATGAAGAAAATATCTTTGAAAACTTCAACTTGTATTTTGATCAGAACTTTCCTATAAACAGCAGAGCAGTATACCAGAGCCCTAAGTCAAATTTTCTTCTTAGTTGTACTGATATAAATCTGGCCTTCTTCCTCTGAACTCACTGGAGCTTCTCTGGATTTATACTAAGGTGACTGAAAGCATAATTCGGCTAAACATTTCCAGGGGGATAATTAAGAATAGGGTCATGTTTAGAAACCCATGGGAAAAAAGAAAAAAAAGGAAGAAAAAAAAGAAAAAGAAAAAAAAAGGAAATAAATCCCAAGAATCTTTTTTAGAAAATAATCCTATGAATTCTTGAATCTCAGTCACTTTCATGTCCAACAATAAAAATGACTTGTTCTGCAAATTTTTTAAATACGTAAGATCAATTAAAATTTTATATCTTAAGCTGCATCCAAAATCTGCATCCTTTCCAATGCTCATCCTTCTGAGGGGGAACGCAAGCAGGAACTGGTTCATAAATGCGATGTCGCTGTGGGAATTGCCTCTGACAGACACTATGGGGCTGAAGCCCCAGTGGCTGAACCCATTTCCCGTCACTCTGCATAAAAGCAGGTAATCAAGTGGGGAGCAGAAGCGAACCGGAGCTCCGCAGTGTCTTTCTTAGCAGGGTGAGGGGCTAATCCCAGCCCCTTCATCCTCAGCCTCAAGAGCCTGTCAATTTTGGATGGTGTTTTGGGTATGTAAATACCTACCCTTAAGAAATGCGCTGAGACTACGAACTTGCTCCACAAAGACTGACTGCTAGCACTGATGTTTTCAAAGTTAGCAGTGTGATCATTTGGATTGCATTAAGGTATTCTTATTCTGGAAGCAGAGTCCACTGGGCAAATTAATTTCTGAAGGAATAGCTGAATGCCTGCTTGCCAAAGTGGATAATGAGTGTATCGCCAGTGAGTCAGAGGGGAGTCAGCAAGGGAGGCTGGACAGTGATAAAACAGCATAGAGGGAAGCTCAGACCTTGGCATCACTCTCATCTCTGCTCTTGAGGTAGTGTATAAAAAAGACAACATCCAAAGCCCTTAGAAAAATAGTCTTTAATGAGTCCCATAGAATGAACCCACAGAAAGGGTTCTGTGGAGGCTGGAGGAATTTGAGAGTGCAGAGACAACTGACGCAGTAGTGCATACATGCACAGCCATAGCTGCTGGAAACCAGTGAATCTCATCTTCAGCTTCAGTTTTTGCTGTTTAAATTATTAGATATATTTTCCTGATATACTGAGTCCTCTTATGTTCTGCATATGACTACTGCTTCTGGAAGTCAGAGAATTTTATATCACTTAAAGTGCATTTGTATATCCTGAAGGCTTCAAATAAAACTAAAAATATGGTTCACTGGCATATTTCTAATGTTTATTTCTATAGCAATTTCAGTTATCTTTTAATAAGTTCCATGTATTTGAAAACTAACGTTTGTACTAGTGTCTGATGTGCAATTCAAATTTGTGCAGAAACTGCTGCAAGAATATTCGCAAGAGCTGTTCTCTTGCTCTGCAGAACAACTCTTTTCCTACCACTGTCTTGGTAGTTACCTAAAGTATTTGTTTCTCCGTCTGGAACAACGAGAATAATGAAAATCAAATGCTCCCATGAAAAACTGTGATCTTCACAGCAGAAAGCAAAAAAAGAAACAGCACAGAAAAAGAAACATGATCATCACAGCTTCCAGAACTGCGATATAAAATTAGGAGAACTATCATGCAATTTCACAGGGACTTAAAGGGGTGTAAGGCACCTGAGCTCTCTGCATGGGTTTTTGTAATAGAACTCTGCACCTGAGTTAGGAAATCTTCCTTAATTTTTATCTTGCTGTGCACTTGACTTTCCTGGCCAGGACAGCCAGTCAACCTTAGGGAAAGAGCAATAAGGTGCTCCATGAATCAGGCTTGTAAAAGCTACGGACCTCAGGAATAAGAGGAGGGGACTGAAAATCTCAGGAGCCTGGGACCACATCCTTGTTCTCCGAGTCATCGGCATGCAGGCATTTTCACCAGGCTGCTGTCAGGAAGGGGCTGTATAGAGGTTTGGTGCTGGTGAGATACCCCTATGCAGCCCCTCATTTGTAAGCTTCTGACGGTCTTGTAATTATTTTTCATGGCTGTCTAAAAAAGATTTCAGAACCAACAACTGTATTTAAAAGATAAAAAATAAGAGTGGTCAGAGAGGGTTTGTGATTCTGCCCCCACTGAACCCAGTGAGACTACTACAAGGATCCCAGTTTACAGCTGTGGAGGTACCCTATGTACCACAGTTTCAGGATGTGAACATCTGTTGCAATAGCTGGTTGCTGATGCAAGATTTTTTCATTTTTAATAAAGTAAGATACATACTTTAATAAACTCACAGGAATAAATCTGTGCATGTTCAATTTGGGATACATATCTGCTTTTATACATGGCATCAAGCTATACTTTAAGTAAAAATTTCCCCTTCTACAAGTTTTCAGATATCTACATCTTCACCTATTCCTTCCAAAGCCATTTCTAGCTTACTAGATATGTGACAAAGCAGAACAAAATTAAAAATTCTACAAGACCTGGCACCAGGACCAGCATCCCTTCAATAATTAGCAAAACTAGATCTGACCACAGAATTTAACGTTGCTCTCATCTTCAATAATGACTAAAATATTTGACTACAATTTTCCTTACATGGTATTCTAAAGCTCTTTCTCCTAACACAGACAATTTTTTTGTTCTATCAGTCACTGAAAAACAGTTTATGCCTTTCACAGTATTCCACATATTATTATATTCACTCTTTTTTTCCCAGTTCCTAGAAGTCCTCCTTGATGTACAACACTGTGTTTTGAAAATCAACATCTTACTTCCTGCCAGAGCCAGTAGATATGCCAGCTAGTGTTAGCTGGTTTCTAATTTTTTCTCTTTGTGCTAGGAAGAAAAGAAAAAAAAAGTTAAAAAATTTGCTGACTTTAGATCTTAGCCTATCAGATGAAGACTTACTGGTGCATTAGAGGCCTATTCAAAACAGGGCTTTTCTTGCAACAGGAGCCCCTAACAATTGGTAATGAGGACAGATTCCGAATTGTTTGTGAGCAGCTGCTTAGTAGGTAAGAGCTTGTTTGGATTCAATTGAACAGTGTTTTTAGAAGCAGTTACTGACCCCTGACCCTTCCTACAGACTGGGTTGATGGGATTAGGGAAAGCTAGCGTTCAGCTTACACTTGGCTATAACAAGCTGGCAAGAGATAACATACTTTTTAATTATCAAGTTACACCTCTGCCAAAGTTTGTCTGTGAATTTACCAAATGGGTCAATGAACTATAAGAAATCAAGCTAGGCTATGGGATAATAGTTACATAAGAAAACAGTCTTGGGGGAGACATAATTAATACATTAATGTGATTTTTTTTTTCCTTTGCAAATATTTCAAATTTTCAAATCTTATTCTACATGTTTTTCATATGCATTATAGAGGCAAACATTGCATGTGGAATTTATGCCAATGCATCTTAAAAGGTAAAAAAAGAGCTGAATTACTTCTAAGAGTTGCCAAAAGGGTAGTCAAGGAAAAAAACCCATGCAATATGTGAAATTTAAATTGAAACAACAAACAGAGTAACATAAAAAATTTGAAGCTTCATTCGTTCTACCACTCTGAGGCTGGAGTAATGTAAAAATACTTACCATAGGCTAGAAGCCAATTTGCCTAGCAGTCTACAACCGTAAGAAAAGGAGACAATTGTGGTATTATTCACCTGGAACAATTAAAGATAATTTCTGACATAATAATAATTTTTTTTTTCAAAGGCCATAGGGATTTTATGTCTTAATTATAATTAATTAAAACTAAACCAAAATTATAAAGCTTAATTATTTTGAATGATTCTTTCTTTGCTTTCTTCCAATGCTGAAGTGTGAAAAGTTCTCCAGTTCAAGGTATTTAAGGCCCACAGCTTTCTTAGTTCTCTGCTCTGTTAGTACACGTCATGTCTGTTATGGGAGCATTCAGCTCTGGGAAATTCTTGGTTACAATAACCATAAAATTTATGTGTACCCAGACTGATCCTTCAATGGATTACAGAATTTATTGATAAAAAAAGCACGGTGAGCAGTACCGCTTGTTAAGCAGTACAGATAGGTTGAAAGCCATAGCATGGGTTAGAAGCTCGGGTGGATTTGCCAAGGGGGCTTGGAGCACTGTAGCTGTGCTCTCCATTGCTGAAGGGCACCACAGACCCAGCAAGTTTCTCAGTAACACTTGGGATTTCTTGTGCTAGTTCTTTCAAATCTCTTTTGTATCAGGGAATGAGGGTCTCAAGCCCAGGTTTCATTTCTAGTTACACCAAATTTCCTGTCTCAGCTGGAGCAAGTTCCATTGTACCTTTAAAACAGAGAGGATGTCTAGGAGTGAAGAGCAATTTTGGGCTAGGTGAGACATCCCGCATCCTTGAGTCTTCTCTTTATTATGGGAGTTACCACATACCACCTTGTCTGGCTGCCCTCTCAGAAATAGCTGTATGTTTTCTTTCTTCTACTCCTATCAGAATTTGGCTTCTCAATCTTAGTGCTCTAATGGTCAGACACCATTTAATTTCCATCCTAAAGCTATTAATAGCTAGTCTATACCCATTAGTTCCTTTGCCAGTAATGTCTTTTAGTTTGAATAGTGTCTTCTCTTCCCTGCTGTTTACTTTGCTAACAAGTTTGTACATGGCAATCAGTTCTTGCCTCAAACTTTGTTTTGCTAGGGTAAATAAGCCAAAATTTTAGCATCTTTTGATGTAGTGACTTCTCTGCCTTCCTGATTTTCTCATAAACCAGTTTTAGCTTGTTTCTATTTAAATTTTTCTTTCTTAATGTGAGTCTCCAAAATTGTACACAGTGTTATGGAGGATACCTCATAAGTGTCCGCTGCTGTGTAGATACTTCTACGTATACATCTCAAGATTACATCTGCTAGGCTGCCTACCTGCTGCTCCTCCCCTTGGTTATTTAAAAGTGGTCTCCCAGTTTATAAAAGCAATGTAGCTATTGAATTTTGTCCTATTGAATTTCATCCTAGTTCTATTACTTCATTGCTCAAGGTCATTTGGTTTTTCCTGTATAATAATCTAATAATGTATTGACAATGCAAGTGGACAGCACAGAAGGGAAGTGTAGCAACAGAGGTGTGTGCAGAGGCCAGCTTTAGTCTATCCAGGTTAGTCTTCCCAGGCTGCCTCTGTAGCCAAGGGAAGAAGAATAGCTTATCTAGAAGTCGAGTCAGAGCAAGAGCCTCATTACTGGGTATGAATTGTGCTTGGTGGCATTCATCTGTCATTTGCCATAGGAAGATTCCAGAGAAATTAGTTCCACTGGAGTTAAGTCTTTGTGAACATGCCCAATGTCTCTTTAATTTACTTTCTTCGCCAGTATATTCATATTGTTTTTTTTCTTAGTCATTCTGGAAATATTAAAGAGGATTAATACACACACACACACACACACACACACAGCGATTCCATGGTAGCTTTCCTCTAGCCCCACGCTTCTTCTCAGCCCAGTGTTGATAGCATTATAGACAGTCCCTTGTGTACCATACTGTTTCTCTGCTGATCCCAGCCTCTTTGGTAAACTCTGTTTTTGCAGTGGTAGTGTACTGATTGCTGTGCTGAGGTTCACATAACCTTCTTAAAAAAAGTCCAAAGCAGGCATCAGTATCTAGTGTGGCGTAATTTACTTATGACAAAACCATATTGGTTTTGAAGGTCTTTGAAGTCTTCAGGCCTAATTTCACTGAAATTTGCACTGCTGAGGTCAGGCTAAAGGATCCTGTAGGTGCTAGGATGACCATTCTTAATGCAGACGCCGCATTTGTGTATTCCCATTACAAGGACTGCCACCAGGCTGACAGGTTTATTCCAGCCAATTGCTATGGGAATTTGGGTTTCATGCACTTATTCTTCCAGATTTGTGAGACTGCAGGTTATCCGAGTAACTTCAATTTGAGTTAATGAACTATTTGTCTATAATGTTCACTTTGCTTGTGGATGTCTCCTTTTCTATGTGCTTCCCAGTGTGTAATCCCCCATCTAAAAACATGAGTCTGACTGAAAACTGAAATAATGTTCAGATTTTTTGGCCAAATATAAACTGACCCAAATCAAATGTGGAGCTTTCATGTGTATCTCATCCTTACTGCAAAGTCTTTCAACTTCCTCCCTTTTTCTCCACCTAAGCATATACCTGAAGAAAACTTTAACTATTTAGTCTGATTTCCTTTATGAGGTCAGATTCAGTTTGACTTTTAGCAAGTTCCACTTTTGCCAAGTCTCACTTTAGACCTGCATTTCTTGACTTTGAAGTCATAGTTTTCTTTGGTGATCAGTCCTTTTTTCCATTCCTTGTAGACTCCCTACTTATGTTTAATGTCATTTTCAAGATGGTTATTCTTCCAGTTAGGTCTGGAAAGTTCTCATACATTTTTTTCTCCTTGCCTAGCATACAGACTCCAGATAGCTTTAGCAGGTTTGACATGGAGACATTCCAGGCTGCCTCCAAAATCAAATCCCCAAGTTCCTTAGTTCAGTCGGCCTCCCTAAATAGTTACCTTGGGTTGCATCCAAACTCAGCAGCTTGCGCACCCGGCGCAGTGCCGGCGGTCCCAGTTGCTTGATCCCCAGATAGGGCACGGTGTCAGAGCGAGGTGCCTCTCCCTCCTGACTCATGAGCCCAGATTTCCTTCTCATCAAAACCAAAGTTCAGCAAGGCAAGGGAGCAGACATGTGCCAAGGTTTTGCCCTCATACGCTTGGGAGATGGCCAAGGCCTACTTCCAGATTCAGGAGCTCAGAAATACTCCAGGCTGTCGTTAGTTTAGATGAAGTTGTATCTTTTTGAAATGAGGAACTTTAATGAGTTTTAACTGCATTCTTTTTTTCACTTGAATTAAATGCCGCACACTGAAGGCACTGCTAGTTAACAGCAATACTTCTTCAGATGGGTGTATCAATACTATTTGAGCCTGTAGTACTGTTTTTCCTCACAACAGGATAATTCTCTGTTATAAGTATCTTTGCAATGACAGCGCAATAATCTTTATTAGTGTCCAGATTTGGTTCTGGGGTCAATAACAGACTCCTGCCAATTTCTCAGTATTCCCGGAATTTATTTTATCCTATCTCCCACAAGTGATTTTACCCTAACAAGTACTGTTTCATTTTATTGTCTCTTGTTTCTTTACACATTATGGATATACATTTCTGGAGAACCACTTTTATTTTGATGTCATCTTTTGTCAGCATATTAGGTCCACCACTCCAGTCATCATTACTGAAATTTCATTCAGTGCTTCAAAAACTCAAGTTCCTCCATGTTGTTGCCCAGGTTTCTCCATTGGAGTAAAGGCATCTTACCAGCTGCAACCAATTCTACATCTAAATCAACTCAGCACAGTTTTTCTACCAACTGTATCCAGCTGCTCGTACTGATATTAACCTTTCCCTTGACTAAAGGAGTTAAGACCTCCACTGCTGTATAGGTAACATGAAGAAGATAGTGCTCCTGTACCTCGTGGAGGGGATTCTCAATGTGAATTCCTTTATCATTGTGAGGTGTTGAGAGTCTGCAGAAACATCTATTTACAAATACGTACTCTCCATCTCCTAAGGCCAGCCATGGCCCAATGAAGAATTAAACTTTACATCAGATTGACAGATATATTTCTTATCAAATACACAATGTTATGTCTTCAAATTACAGTGTAGATCTCTACATGTCCCTGTGTAACTGGGAATGAAGAAGTGTGAAGTATTAGTTAAGGGGAGTCTGTATGACCTATTTTTTGCATGCATACACAAAATATGCATATCACAAAGATGATACGGAAGAAATGAGGTTGATAAACAACACAAAACATTGGATAAGAAGCCATCCTGTCTCTGAGGCAAGGGAATGCATATTTTTTTCTCCACATTCACTAATATTTTACTGTAGGATTGCACTACCAGACACAGGCTTTAGGCTCATGATATGAGTTTTACTTGGGATGTAAATCACTTAGTATTAATTTAACATCCAAAGGGAAGCTAAAACACAGACTCTACTAATATGGTGAAACAATTTGTTACTGTAGGAAACAAACCAAAATCTAACAAGTCAAATTTTAAGCAATGTCTATAATACTGAAATAACTGTGGATTTCTGGAGTGGTACAGTTTCTGTGACTCCACAGAGGTTTGCTTTATGCAGTTTTGTATAAATTAAAATGCTTACCTCAATTCTACTTCTCTATATTGATATATATACAAAAATACACACACACACATACGTAAACATATATATGTATTAGGGGAAACTTTAGTGGCACCATCCCCACTCACTCCTGGGTTAGTGCTAACATGTGCTCTCAAAAGACATGTTGGCGGTTTTAATTCAGTTAAACTGTAGAAGGGAATTAATTTTGGTGCATCTTTTTAGCTTTATACACATACCCATACAAATGAGTATGTGAGTGAGATAGAGGGAAAGAAAGAGACTGCTGAAAACACAGTGTGAAAGTGGTCCAGTGTTAATGTTTCAGATTAAAATAGCCAGGAACAGCCCTGTGACAGCTAATGAAAATGGATATGTAATTTCCCAAAATACTTGGTAATGAATTAATATTAATTACCAAAGAAAATTTCCACAGGAAAGGAGTAGCAGCATATTAAAATTATCTTTAGTTTATTATGATCCCTTTCAAGACAAATTAAGAATATCTACAGTTTTAGATCATATAGGAATGTCTTATGTTTTGGATTTCTTTTTCTCCCTGTTCAGTCTATGGACTTAAGATAAAGTAGTCATACTCATAGGAAACATAACTTCTATCCATAAAAGATATGAAAGAATTGTAAAATAACTCTTAAGCTATGTGATGACATAGCAACACATTTTGGAAATTTGCAGGTCTATTCATAGAGGAGCATATTTTATCAGATGCATAGCTTATTTGAAAAAAAAAAAGGGGGGGGGGGTTAGTGGTACTAAACTTATCCATTAAATTCAATCATTAGTTTGTCTGAATTGTTTTTAACCTTTGAAAACTTTTTTCCCTGAAATTTGTGTAAATGTAAATTTCTACTATAGCTTAAAAGCACTAAAATTTATTTAAATAATTTGTGGGGTTATCTAACACATATAAAGAAGTTTATCTATACATTTCCATTAATTTAAAAATGTATTTATTTTTCTCTTATGGTTATCTTTTTTTTTTCTTAGATAATTGGGGAAAAATATGTTAGAAGCTTTTCATATATGCCAACAAATGAAAAAAAAAAATCTAGTTATTTGTGCTACTGTATTTACAGCTTGGTAAAAAATGGCCAAAAATTGTTTGTGTAGAAATTTTCTAGAGATTTTGTGTTAGTGCAGAATGTGGATTCTAGTTATTTTACATGTCTATGGGACTCAGACTGGTCCCACTCCACCAGAGCGCATTAGTATGTGCTTCACTTAAAGAATGAGTATACCACAGCAGGCCTGTTTATTTGTCTAAAATTAAGCATATTCTTTTATTTTTTTCCTGAATCCAGGTTAGCTTGTGAATAATAATATCTTCCATACTTGTTTACCGTTTTTCAGCCTGTACCTGAAAACTTTTTAACTGTATGTGGCTCAAAGCCTCTGTAAGATGAAATAGTAATGCATAAAATAGCTATTTCTGGACAAATGATATAAACTTAGGAGGCGAGAAGTGATATTTTCTTGTGTTGATGCTATAGTGTGAGGCATCTTGTACAATACAACACAATAGAAACAGTGTGAGTTAGTTACATTAATATTTTTGCATATGCACTCCCTCTGAGGTCTGTTCATCAGACTATGCACATAACTATCTAGAGGAAGTTTAAAGTATCCTCATTTAGAGGCCAAATTTTCACAGGTAGCACCTCTTGAAAGTTGTTTACTTCTTGCAGTATTTTACATCTGCCGCTAATGCAATAAATGGGGAGGCTGAAAACCAGACAGTATTATTAATGGTGACAGAAAGCTTTTAGCCAAGCTCCCTATATGGTGATAGATACTGTTTATCATATTTTACTTGTTGCTTTAAACTTCCCCTGTCAGAATGAATCATTGATATAGGAGAAGAGGGACCAGATAACAGGCAATGCGATTTGTCTAGTAGTAAGTTCCTCTAATCAAAAAATGTTGGAAAACCAAAGAACAAATAAGGTATGTTTATTTACCAAAAACTGCCCTGGTTGTACTCAGGTATCCTGGAGAATATTTTGCCTTTTGTATAATATACAGTAAGCTGCACATTAATATCAAGGGTTAATTTTAATCTTTTAACAATATCATAAAAAAATCAGTTGTGGATGATTTTGATCAACTTTATTTCTTACTTGGATTTTTTTGTTCCTCATGGGAAAGTTGTTGTACACAATCAAAACACTGCTACAACCACTGCTCTAGCACAACCATTCAATGTTTTTCTTTTTGAGTTATTTATGTATTTCCAACTCTAGGTTTTACCAAGCAGTATGAATTAGCACAATGAAAAATGACAGAAAAATCTTCTAATTTGTGGTTGCTGTTTAAGTTAAACTAAAAGGCTGGTATTTGCAATAATAAATGCTTCTTAAAAAAGTAAAAATTCTTACAGATCTAAGAAAATATTTCTTGTACCAGACCCAAAACATTTTTAACAGCTGTTTCAAAAGGGGTATAGGTACATTTCAAAACAAAATTTCTTTTTAGAAAACACTTTTAACAATTTCACTATGTAAAGTTTTAAAGTTAAATGCTTTTACTCTTCAATTTTTTTTCAGCTTTCTTTCCAAAAACATGTTACAAACTTCAAATGTTCTTTTCTGAATATTTTTGGTCAATTTGAGATGACGTGTGTGAGTGAAGCAAAGATTTTCTTCAGCTATGTTTCTCCTCCAACAACTGACATATGAGTTTTGATAAACAAGAACTAATCCCTCAGTTTCAAAACTTGAGATGAACCTGAATAGCACATTTTAGTATTCTTTGATGTCTGAATGTTTTTTTATTTTTCACTTTTTGTGTGTTCCTTCACTTTGTCATTCTGATTCAGACCAGAAACCTTCCTGGAGTAAAGATGGTCTGAGTACATGTTAGTGTTTTAGTTCAGATCAGGAAAGTACTTTTGAAGTACGTCTCCCAGTAGTCCATGCTCTGGTTCACAGCATGCAGAGGTTTCTGAGTGCCAAGCTGAATTCATTTTGCATGAAATTAAACTGGAAAATGTGCTCCGGAGACACACCTACTGCACTCCAGCCACAAATAAGTATTCAGGCTATGGGACCAGAGCACAGCTAGTCTAGTAGTAAATAAAAAGCTTTTCTTAAAATGTGGGTGTTAGGTCCCGAGAACCATATATTTCTGTCTACAGTCTGCTCCTCTTGGAGCTGCTTGCTAAGACAGACATAGCCTCTGTACAATACCAATTGTATTGAACAGGTAACAAAATATCATGGCAGAAATTTTAGCCATATTGTAATCAATAGCAAAATACCTATTCATGTCAGTTGTTTCTCTATTGAAAAGCTCTTTCCATCGTATGGGCTGCCAATTTTGCAGAAAGAAGAGACATAGATAAGTAACATTGACCTTTGCAGTCAAATTCAGCATGAACTTGGGAATTTTTGTACTGTTCCTATTGAATAAACTTTAAATGGATACATACTACTATGCTTTCCAGTGCTAGTGTATTGTCCCTAAGCCTATTCCAAAGTAGGACATATGATTATTTACAACAAAGGCTCAAAAGCCATTTTCTTAGTAAAGCTAATATAGATCAAGTAATTTTTGATACTGGTTAAACATTTGCCTTAGGGTGATGATGCAATGAGATTTGTTTACTAAGTTCTTGCACACAAGAATTTGGGAGTGTGAGATACAGATTTAAAAAATCCACTTTTATTCTTTCCTATATAATCCTACATAATGAAACATTGCCCACTTGCTATTCATCCCATAGAAGGCAGTCAAAGGTTTTGCATTTGACATTTGTATGAGCAGAAATAGGCAGTGAATTAAATATATATTCCCTAGCTATGGAAAGTGTCTTGGCAAGGAAGAAAATAGCTTTCTCAGTTTCAGTAACAAAATAGATCCTGAAATATCTATTTTTAGATTTAATAGATCCTGTAGTTTAAACCATGCCTGTAACACCAGTTTTACCTACTCAGATTTACCAACTAGTTCACTCCTTAGTTTATTAGAAGCAATTTTACTTACACTTTATGTTACTCAATGAAATTAGTTTAGCTTTTTTGAAGCATTCTCCTCTTATTTAAAATCTACTTTTATTTTTAAATGTATTACAAAGCATCTTTCAGTTCAGCAGAGATCTCTTCCCTCCCTACATAGCTAGTCACATCCCTGTAATTTAGAACCAAAAATACACTTTCACTGCAGGTAATTTTCACTGCTGTCCATCCTGCTGAGCTAATACAGCTAAGAGAGAGTGAGTTGAGTCCTACTTGTTCTTATGCAGAAATCACAGAATTAATTCCTGTTAGAGGTCCAACCTGTTATACCTGTGTAAACCTACGAAGGGTAATGGGGTTGCACAAGTGTCAGTAAAGGCATAATAGGTTTAATCAAGCATAACAGAAAGTAGATTGCTCTGCAAAATCCTCATTACTAGAGATGAAGTGCATTCATCTGTCTCGACTGTTAAGTCATAAGCTGTCTGGGCAAAGGCAGTTCCTACCACAATGATACTCTGATTTCAAGTGAAACCTCTAGATGACATAGTAATGATTGTATGATAATAACCTGGATTCACTACTAGACAGAGAATTAGTTTTCCCAACACAACTGTTTATGTGCAAACTCACTACACGTATTCTAGAAATTGCACTGAAAGACAATCAGTGAGGACAGCAACTGTATTGCTTTTGGTTACATTTCCAAAGAGTGTTGAATTATGTAGGCAGGATCTTATTCAAGTATGCAGAGTTAATAGTCAGCAATTTTTTCCCCAACAACATAACACTTTATATTACAAAAAATAACCTATTGGCTCATATTAAAACATTTTTTTAAAAGCTATTAAAATTTTGTTGTTGGGTCACCAATATCTCAGGCTAGGTCTAGGAGAGTGTGAATAAAGATTGGCTTAAATAAACTAAATCTTTCGGTTCATCACTTTCCTAGAATAGTGTAAATAACAGATTAACGGTATATTTGGAGAGATGAGCCACAGTAGACAGTGACATTGTATTATGACATACCATGACAATGTAACAGGGTCTGAAGAATAATAATCTGAGAGCAGGGATATAAGCTCTTGTTTATGGAGAAACCATATGTTGCATTTTGTTAAGACTAGCAGCAATTACGGCAGAATTTGGCCTCTTGGCATCCCTGCTACACTAAAACAAAAGGTCTATACAGATTGATAGACCTTAAGGTCTGAAGGACCACTGTAGTCATCTCTTTCAACAACCACAATGCAGACAAAAAAGGGCTGCCTTCAATTTGTCTAGTTTTGCCTTCCAGACATTGGATTTGAATAGAATAGAATTGAATCAAATTGAATCATTAAGTTTGGAAAAGACCTCTAAGATCATCAAGTACAACCATCAACCCAACACCACCATGCCCACTAAACCATGTCCTGAAGTGCCATGTCTATGTGTTTCTTGAACACATCCAGTGATGGTGACTCCAACACTTTGATTAGCCTTTCCTTTCTCAACATTGTTGAAAATTTGCTCCCCACAAAGATGTTTCTGGACTAAACACATCACATCTAATGTTTCTCTTGGATTAACTACATTTCTTTGGTAAACTAAGCAGATTGAGCTCTTTGAGTTTTCACTGTTAGTCACAAAGGAGTGTTGATACTGTGATGGTCTCACTATCATGGTATGAAAAAGCAGATGAGCTTTCCAATCTTTTATAGCATTCTAACAACACTTCTTCAAACCTTTCCCATTTCATGAATTATTGACACAGTTTTCCACAGCTATGGCTCCAGTGCTGAATAATAGTAATGGATATTCCCCCGTTTTATTCAAGGACAGTGCTAACATTTTTGGTCAGGGTGTTACTTCCAGTGGTTATGTTCAGCTGGTTGTCCTTGGTGACTCCCAAGTTTTCTGAGTTATTCTTATGTAAATAGATTGCACCTAACTTGCTAAATAATCACTGCCCTCCTTTCTTTCTTTTTTTCTACTTTGCTACCCTTATTTTGATGACATTTGCAAACTTCATTAGTAATGATTCTTAAAGTTATTGCACAGACTGTGTTGACAAATGTTTTAAGCAGTGTAGATCTCCCAGAAGAAACATAATTGCTTAATGATAATTCTTCATGAAAAATTACAGTTTAAGACTGATCAATAGCTTGTTTCCAGTCTATACAGTGCATGCCAACTCAATTTTATATAATCCTGAATTTATTGGCAAATAAAATGTCATGCAGTACCCATCCTGGACATAAGTCTATTCTCTCAGCCTTTTTTACCTCTACAAACCACACTTCCTGCCTGATCTGAAAAAGTCATCAAGTGAGTTTGATCACATCTGCTTCCCATCTTTATTGGAGTTAGTCGTGTTTCCTTGCATTAATTCTTTATGAATCAATCCCCATAGCAGATTTTCCATTATTTTGCTGAAGATCAATGCTGGATTGACAGACCTGTAATTACCTGGATCTGCTCATTTACCCTTTTTGAAGTAGTCACACATCACTGGGTGTGTGTTCCAAGTATCTGGATTACTGTTTCAAAAGTTATTTTAAAATAATTGTAGTGTGTTAGAGAGGGCTGGGTCAACTCTTTCAGAACTCCTAGATGCAAGATATACAGATTATTATAAATTCACAACTTTCATAGCAGGCAACTGTGGTTTGAGGGTATGCCATAGAAAGTTCTGTAACTCTTCCCAGTAAGGTTCCTCTCATTCTCATCCTCCTGGTAAAATTCTTTCTAATAGCCTGAACTATAACTTGACCCATGATGAGGCAATATCTAGGACCGTGCTTGTTGGTATGGGTTAAAATCATGCAACACCACAGTGATCTCAGAGCCAAAGAGTTTGGGGATCATTTGTTAGCATATGCAGTTAAAACCATGAACCACCACAGTGCTGGGCTGAACTGGTATTACCCTATTACTCACATTATCTGCTTACATTTTTTGACAGACCAGCATAAGTGTATTTTACCTACCAGCTCCCATTGTGAAGATTTGCTCCACCTTCTGTGCATCTGGCTGCCAGGGCTGCAGTGCTTCTCGGAGAGGTGTCAAAGGGAGCCCTTCACAGGGAGGTGGAAAAGACCTTTGAGGGTATATCAGCACAGCAGCTAAATCATGGTGGATATTGAGGTGCTCATGGCAGTCTGTTTATTTTTTTAAGCCAAACCACCTAGTCCTAAGGTTTTTTGGTTTTTATTTTTAAGAAGAAAACAAAAAAATGCAGAAAACAACTTCACAAATAAACCAAACCAAATTGGAATGAAAGATGGCTTTGACCTAATCTTAGGGAAAATAATATTGCAGAATTTACCACCACCAAATGTGTGACAAGGCAACTCCTAGCTTGCCTGAATACATAGGATGGGTGTTGATCTTGCATAAAAACTTCTCCCTTGAAAGGAAAAGAAAAAAAAAAAAAGAGGGCAGTATCAAATATCTTCACCTTTGCTTAGAAACTTAAGATTTTTATGTAGCAATTTGTTTTTCTTTAGTGTGGGAATCTACAGTTATTCGCCTAGCTGACCAAAATGCTGAAGAAAATAAAATGATGCAGCTCACCTGAGACAGTATCGTTACCCAGAAAAACTTCTTCCTAAGTGAAAAATGACTAACATTTCAGAAAACATTACTGATTAAGAGGCTTGAGTAAGGGAATGATGCCTCTGTCAGGGGCTGACAACTTATACCCAGACAGCTTTAGGACAGTATGTAGCAGCACAGCTTTGTTGCACTATCTTCCCTTTCAATGGGTATCACTGTGTTTGTCAGACATTTGCAAAAAGGACTGCAGCCCGCCATGAATCCATTCTGCCATCCTCTATATGGTGAACGTCTTCTGGCCTTGCAAATTGGCATAACCCAAATGTGGAGATTGGCATCCGTGCTGTGCCCTGCTGACAGTCAGGTGTTATCTCCCCTTCTCCAGAGTTTCTGCAAATGAAACTCTGGAAAATGAAATGCATATGGCACACCATACTTGAAAGGCTGCTAGAAAACTCTTGCCTAGATGTGGATGCATATTAAATAATTCAGATTTAAGATACACTGCTCATGGTCTTCGGAGAACAGTTTCCACATCAGGTTGTATAACAAGCTTGGGAGAGGAGGCACCTCAGTCAGTTGCATTACAAATTCTTTATAAGTGGCAGAAGGTGATAAAATAATACCAGTGTTTCAGCTTTCATGTCTGAAAACAGCACAAATACACAGTCCCTATATGATATAGGGGTCTCCTGAGACAGAGTTTATTAACATCTACAAAACACAGTGGAATTCCTGTATGAAAAGCAAAAAAAAAGTTCACCGTGCTGTCCTGGCAGGCTGCAAAAATTCACCTTGGAGGAATAGGTACTTATTTCTGTTGGAAAAGGGAAGAACAGGATTATCAACATGCTTTCAACCATGAAGCTGTGACAGAGAGGTGCTGTTACCTTTCTCTATGAAAAGTGGTTGTTGGTAAAGAAATAACATATTTTCTACAGTTTTCTGAGTAGCTCTGGAAACAAGAGATGAATTAAAGAACACTTCAGGGTCAGTCTCTTTGTTATGAAGATGATTATTACATTGTTAATTTCTGAATAGGGAAAAAGAAAAGAAAAATCTAGCAATTTCTCATCTCCTACCTGTCTTGCTGTGGGACATACTTTGTAACCCTCAACACAATAAAGGGTGGGAAATCTTCAGTAAGTTGCTTATGTTTTCTTAAAGCAAAGCAAGCAACACTCACTGATACTCAACACTACATTCAGTGTAGTGTCCCTCTACCCCCTTTCATAATTTCTCTCACAAAACTCTGCTCACCCCAATAAAACTTCCTTTCTATGCCTTTGTGCTTTAGCAACAAAAATTGACTTTACTGTAACAAACACACTAGCTCTGTGCTTCCTAAATTCCATATGAATTGATTAAAATAATGTATCCACTGCAGCTCATCTTTTACATTGTGTACAAAAAGTAAGGTGAAAATCCTTCTCAAATGAAATTGCAATTAATTCGTAGGGAGGTACTATGATTATAAATGTTATTACAAATGTCCCATTCTAAAACCCCAATGAAATATTAAGCAGGCAATCATTGTCAGATAAGAAACTGGTATCAGTACTTGCTTGTATTTAATCAATGCACATACAACAATAATGTTACATAACATCAAAACAATTTTGATCATCATCATTTTCCTCAGAAGTCAGATGTTGACCTGCATTTCCTGTGTTGTAATTACACCATCAGTACAGTATCATCACTCACCAGCAATCACAGCACAGTTGCCTGGTAAGAGACAGATGAGGAGTGCAAGGATTTCTAAGTACTGTTTTGAGAATTCACTGTGTTTTTCCTTCAGCTTAGACACAAGGCATCTAGTGAATAACTGTCAAAATTCATGGTCATTTTCTAAAACAATGTAAAGTATGTGAATCTGGAAAAGTGATCTGTTAAGGCCACATTAATTTCTTGTGTAACTCCATTGAAATCAGCCATAATCCACCAGACATGAAGGTGATAGAGACATTTAAGATTTCTTGGGTGACTGCCATTTGCAGGGCTCCTGTGCCTGAGCTCCCTCTCTGGCTGCAGAGCTCCTCCAGGATCACCTATTTACTTTGGCAGGAATTCCTCCTTGGCACCCAGTTAAATTAATCTTTTCCTGAATCACCATGCAAAAATGCTGGAAGATATGCAAAGAGAAGTTGCCTGGAAAATTCACATTTTGTTCTTCCATATTGGCTTCAAAGTTCTGCTATAAGGTGCAAAGAGAACCACTGCTATAGAGACTATCATCTTTCTGCAGGAGTGAGGGACTCCTGTGGATTCTGTCTGAGGAAGGGACTCTCAAGAATATCACTCAGAACAACCTTAAAAGTCAAAGAACCTCTCCAGAGAAGAGCCATGCACTTTTATTTTTGGTAAAAAGGAGGAGGCTGGTCAGATAAACTATGCAGCCCTTTAAGCCATGGAGACCTTTGCAGAATGTTCATACTTATGTGAACAGACTACAAAAGGGCAAAATATAGTTCTTGAGAGACAAACTTCATACAGGTTTTTAACAAAAAGCATTTCTAGTTTCAGTGGCTTCTAGAGGAAAGTCACTGCAATGAGAATTATGAGTAAGAAGAAGGGCAGATACAGAAATATAATTTCTTAAAAGATTAATGTAATGAGTCAAGTAGTTTCCTTCCCAATTAAACAACCTGCAAGACAATTTTCCAAGAAATGTTTGAAAAAATAATTATGGTCTTCAGAATCAGAGAACCTTAACAGATGTACTTCTTAACAAAGCTACTTTAACTTTCAGAGCTTGCAGAATTCTCATGTGCCCTAATTGGAAAGGGAACAGAAAGGAACTTAATATAAAAAAACAAACTTTCTGAGCTGTTTCTGCTCAAGTTCTGCCAAATACTCTTTCTGTGTCTTGAAGAAATAGGACGATTACCTTTCTGTTTAAATCAGATACAGACACTGAAGAATCTTGTAAAGGAATTTGTCCTTTATAATTAATGTGTGAGTCACTGGGTTTGTTAAAATTAATAAACGGGTTCAGATCTTCCTGTTTGTGCACCATGTAGCGCTTCTAGCTATATTCCCATTGTAAAATCTTGACTGTCTAGGCTTTTGTTTTCAACCTCTCAGCTGCAAAAATCTATTCCAGATTTAAGCTCAGCAAATTTTGGGTTCCAAATTTTGGGACCTAGATCAAACTTATTGTTGCAAAATTTCAGAAAACAATAGTTTAGATCCAGATACAATCTTTGGAGCCAAAATGACAAAAGACACCAGGATTTTCAGCAAAATCAAAAGAAAAAATATAACTTAACACAGAATTCAGGGAAAAAACATAGTTCCAAGATCTCAGAATCAAGTTGGGGGGTTCTAAAGTTGTCAAAGAAAGAAAGAAAGATAAATTATGAAAAAGGTCTTACTTGTACTTTCTGGCTTTCTGCTTTTAATCCATTTTTCTTCACAATACAGTGGTGTCACTGCTGAGGATGGTCTGATAATGCAGTCCCACACAGATAGCTCTTCACACTCATTAAATTCCCACTGAAGCCAAGAGAAATTCCACATTAAGGCTGTGAAGCATTGTTCCTGGAATCAGCTGAAGAAGGTAGGAGAATGAGGCCAGGTAGCTTCCATCCAAATGTGTAGTATCTATCAGAAACACATATCTGAAGAATTCCTCCCACTGCATGATTAAGGACTGTGTAATTCCTAGCCTGGTGGATTCCTTGGTGTCTATCAAAAAGACAAGTCTTTTTGCTTGGTAAGTACAAGACATACTTCTGTGCTGAGGAGAAGTAACATCTGTTCTAACTGCGGAAGTGTCTAAAGATGGGAAACCTCCTCCTAAGCAGTTTCTGCTAAAGATTGCTCTGAAGAATCACCAGCTCTGTACCTGGTTGTCTTTTGCAGTTGAAAAAAATGCAGTTTATCTTTAGAGAACACGTTCTACACAGTTCTGCTTTCTGTCTGACCTTTGATATTTAGCTGTGAGCCAGGGAAACCCAGTCTCTGCAGGCTTTGAGAGCTTCCCTGCTGAGAATGCTGGGAACAGGGGGGAGGAGCAGCAGTGAAGGGGTGGGACTGACGGTCCCCGAGCATGTTCCTGCTCAGTTATTCTCTGATACCTCTGGTACCATTACTGATGTCCCCCTATGTGGTCACAGTCTCCTGTGGAAAGACCAGGTATGTCTTGTGCAAATGACAAGAACAAAAGGTAGGATTCTAGGTAGGTGCACATGCATGAGTGGGTGAGTAGTTAGATTAGGTAAATTTTGAAAGAACTGTGAAACAAAATTAGAAATTTTAGGTTCATCTTCTTTTTAAAGAATCAGTTGAGCCAGCGCCAAGGACTACTGGAATCTGAAAAAGTACTCCCAAGAGTTGCAGGTCATGCCTACAATGTATCTGTTCCTTACTGGAAATGTTCTGTGTGAATGCTTTCCATTTATATGTATAAATGTATTTATAAAAATGGAAATATATACATATTTCTTTTTTTTTTTTCAAGGGCTTTTTGGCTCACTCTGTTACAAATGTCCTTTTATTTGAATGGGTTTATTTTTGTTAAGCCCTCTCACGACTTCCAAAATTCCAGCCTTACTCAATTTCAGTCATCTGCTTCAAACTACAAAATAACTCACATGGGACTGTCAATACTGGACATCCAAAATCCTTCCCTTCATGAAATCTACATATGTGTAGCAATACTGGGGGAGGGGACAGTTAGTGACATGTTCAAGACCAACACACAGCAACTCAGCAACAACCCAGTCTTTGTGATGTGAAAGACCAAGAGACCCTATTATAAGCACAAAACACTGCTTTTCCCTTTCTCCTTTTTCTTATTCTTCTTTTTTTTTTACTTTTCCTTTTGTAATATCAGTTAAAAAGAATTAAGTATGCTTATTATATTTGTAAGTTTGCTATGAATTATTTAGCTAAGAAATAATTGCAGGAGGCATTGTAGGGAAAATTACCCACAAAGCCAGCAAAACTGCAAGTCAACCTGCCGTCATCGGACTCACAATCATCATTAATTTTAATGAGATGCGGGAGTATGCAGTTCAGCAGGAGGAGAAGAATGTAGCCACTTCTCAAAAACCTGCATTGTAGGCTAGGGGAATTTTCCTAGCACTCCAGATCAATAGTGGAGACAGCAATCAATATTAGTAGACCTCACAATCATCATTAATTGAAATCTCTCAGCCTCCAGTTTGCATAACAAAGCAGCTAGTATCTTAATGAAGAATGTAATATCTTGCAATGTTACTGCTTTCCGACCTCCTGCAACATCCTTGTGGACTAAGATGGCTGAAAATCGTGGTGTGACCCTCTGTCGTAAGCCTCTTTCTCTACCTCCAGTGCCACACACCATCACACACTTACGTGCATGCATACTCCTCATATGTCAATGTACTGTAATGCAGAGAATTAAATAACACCTAGAAATTAAGTAT
The DNA here is from genome assembly GCF_947461875.1 of Haliaeetus albicilla. Classification (NCBI taxonomy): domain Eukaryota; kingdom Metazoa; phylum Chordata; class Aves; order Accipitriformes; family Accipitridae; genus Haliaeetus; species Haliaeetus albicilla. The sequence continues at coordinate 18,544,778 of NC_091500.1, read as the reverse complement.
CTGAATGCAAATAAAATGGGTCAAGAAACTTTAAAGTGCAGCAGCAGAAGAAAACAAAATAAACCACCAGATAGCCTCACTTTATACAGAACTGAAAATGTGGATATTAGACAAAATACATAAGTAAAAAGGTAATCTTCGAATTTGAGATGGAAATGTTGGAGACAGATAAAAAAGGTTTTGAAATGTAACAGCTCATATTAAAGCAAGTTTTCTGTTTTGGGTCTTATTCTCTTTCTCTTTATTTTAATAGAGTGAATGAAGAGGCATTTGGAAAAAGATCAGGGAGGCTAAAACATAATAAGAATCATTTGCTAGTTGTCAGCCTAAACATTAAGATGATTGAAGCTTGCAATTGTTCTGTCCTACCATATGTTAGTGTCTGTGTAAAAGAATCTGATGAAGATGATGAGATAACAATTTTCTGTCTGTAATGAGTAAGGGGACTAGGAAATTGCTGGGAAAATTGTGGGATTAAGGCCCATTTATGGCAGAAAATTGGAAAAAACTCTCAGAGCAAATGCAGGAAGGTAGTGGCTGAAGTATTTATTGATTCCAGAGATCAGTCTTTTTTAAAAAGTCTGGCAAAAAAATGCTTCCAGGTCTTATAATGCAAACCCATACTCACATGCGTACATTAAGTTATTTATTTTCATCACAACTCTTTCATTCTCCCTATCCTCCCCATGAAGAACAGTTGTGAGTGAAAATTCTCAGGAATAAGCCCCTTATATATTCCTGTTTTCTTAACTGCTTTCTGCTATTATTTCATGTGGGAGAAGAAAGTGTAATGTCCCTTCCAACTCTACCATCTCTCATGAATTATTATAACTGATAGTCATAATAACATATAATTGTTCTCACAGAAGTTCTGTTCAAAAGCCTGAAGACAAATACCTGATTACACAAGCAAAGATAAATGTACAAATCCAAAAGGTTGCACATTTTCTTTTTAAAATTTTTTTTATCTTGACTCTCTTCACGTACTAAATTCTTCCACAACTTTTCCCTTTCTATTTCTCTATTTCTTTTTTTTCTCTTTCATCCATTCTTTATGCTTCCCCTTGTCATTCTGTAAGCGTAGGTGTAGGTAGTATTGGACCTAGTTCACATCTCCTTTGATCTCTTGTCTCTCCTATAGATTCTTCTGCTGTGGTATTTCACTTATGCAAGATTACACATGAGAAATAGCAGAGACAATTTTCTTGAAGCTGGGTTAACAGAATTGGGTTTACTCACCTTGAAAAATTGTTTTTTAAGTGTTATTGGTTTTCATCTTCTCAGCACAAAACACAATCCTTGCAGAACTTTTCTGTAGAGAAACTAAGAAAGCTGCTATGCCAAAAGAGCCAGTAGCCCAGCAGATCAAATGCTCAATGGAGCTGATCTGTGGGAATGAAACGCCAAGGCAAGTTCAACCTAATTCCGGTGACTTGAAGCTTAACTTTCTGACAAGAAAGTTGATAGTTTAGCAGCTTAGCAGCAAGTTTTCTCTGGTTCTTCTTTATTCTAGGTTTGACCCAGAAATTCCAACCTTAGAACTACTTCTAATCAAAGCCCTATCTTTTTTGTATATATATATATATATATATATATACACATACACACACACACACACACACACACATATATATATAAAATTAATGTTTGTTTGTTTTTTTTTAAGATTGTCAGTGAATCAGCACTAAGTAATGAAAAATTGATTTTGACTTTGGGATTGCACTGTATCCTTTTTCATATGTTTGCTGGATATATGTCAAGCTGGTGCTTGGCTGAATGATAAAATTAATCTCCAAGACCCTACTGCCTTCAGACACATTTTACCTAAGACTCAAAACATACCTCGGCATTTTGAAGAGTGCTCAACCATATTCCTAGTGTTCTTCTAATTCCTGTTTAAATGTTAGAAACCCTAAAAATAAGGGAAAATTTAAATAAGGCTGACTGGCTTTTTCTCTCCTTGAAATTTCCTGTTAGAACACAAAACTTCATTAATCTAGGAAGTAGTGGCCCTCTTGTCTGTGTGGACATGAAGTACCGTGATCCCAGGCAGACTTTGGGGAGGAGGAACAAGCAAGTTGGCATTTGCTCAAATAGGGATTAAAAGAGAGGGCTGCCAAAAACTGGAAAATTGCAGAATCTACACTAAGGGTAATGATAAGGAAAGGAATTAACCATTTTGATCTTTTTTAATCTGCCAAAATGATGTAATCTATGTCCTTTTAATCTTTATCTTGGGAATAAATTCATATATTCCCATTTTTGTTCCTTTTGGTTCTTACTGCAATTTTCAGTCGCAGAAATGAGGTGAGATAAAATTGTAATGACTAATATGGTCCCAAAGAAAAAAGCCGACTGTTGAATTGGTTTGGGGAATGTGGATTTCTTTTCATTGAGAAAATTGTATCTTATTATTACAAGGTTCTTGAATAAACTGTAGGCACTAGCTACTTCCATTTTGCCTACAAAATACAGCTTGGGTAGCAGTACTTTCATTTCTCTGCGAGAAGATCATGATGTCAAGCACAATATCCAGCAACACCTCACAGTGCAGTCAGCACCAGGAAGGAATCAGGCTCTAAAAGGGGTCGAGGCAAAGATTAATATTAGAAATACTTGTGGATTTTTGTCTGAAAACACTTTGTTGACACTCTTTTTCAGTGTTAGGCTGTTTGCTGACTAAGTTTCAAAGCAAGGGTTAGTTCTGTATAACAGTTTTTTTCATTGAAATAAAGAGTATGTAATCTTTTTTCTAGTATGTTCTTTGTATGTTAAATGTTTTCATCTGTTCTGCTTCAGAGGCTTGAGGATGCACTTATGATCTGCTTTTTTCTCTTCCCCGTGGGTGATGCCAACTACAGCATGCAGTGGGGCTGCAGGATCTTGACCTCCATGAAGTACTTTTTTACCCTCTGAAGTCACGAGATTACATGAAAGATCTAATCAAAGAGTCTGACCTGCCTGGAAAACAGAAATATAAACCATCTACTTTACATTTCTCTTGAGACAGAATTTCTAGGTTGAAAATATTTGGGGTCTGGACTGATGTTTATGCAAAATTAAGTAAGACTGAGATTTTTTTCAAGCTTTTCATCAATAATTTCTGACATGCAAATTTTATCTACAACTATTTCTAATAAAAAGTTTGTTAAAAAGTGCCAACTAAAGAAAGACAAATAAATCAGAATAGATGAAGGGGAGAAAAATGAAAAAGACAAACCACTGTTAAATGATTCTTTGAGCAAAAAAAAATTTTACGTAAACTTCTATGAAGACATTTATGATTAACATTATTTTTCATCAGTGACTATCTGCAGTGCTCACTCCAACAATGTTAATGCTACTCCCTCCACTATCTAAAGCTCAGGCTGAAAGCCTGAGAGGATGCACTGGCATATTACAATTATGATCATGGTAATGTCACAATGTCACTAATGCAATGAGGTAGCATTGGTACACACAAACATCTCTCCATTTCTGGATGATCCCATATTATTGCACTGAGGGCAGGCTGAAGCTTTTTGTGTCGGAGCTATTATACATTAAGATGTTTTTAAAATTTGAAAAGAACATGCCTAATTTTATCTTCTTTTTTTTCTGTCAAAAGTGACTACCTAAATTTACATGCAAATTTTGGTAAAATTTACTGGTAAATTTTATAGAGGAAATGCCTATGTGCTTTTTATTTGTTTTTAGTTGAAAGAAATAAAAAATTATTTCTTAGCCTTAAAATCTGCCTTATCAAGACATTCATCTGGGAATTTACTTAGGTTTTTAAAAATGTCTTTCACTGTGCTATATACGCTGAAGTGCACAACAAGCTATATATGAGGTCTATTGAATAAGTAGGTGGAAGAGCACAATAGGATCAGAATGAAAAAGTAAGGTAAATACTCAATTGGTATAACAAGCAGTAGTCACTGCATAGACATTTTCAGCAGAGGTCAGCCCTTTTGCTTTTTACTTTCTCCTTCCTGTCTTTCCAAGCAAAAATTTCAAATTACACTCCCTCATCTATTAGGGGATAATCTGTATACACCCAAGCCTTTCCTCTGGAACTGTATTTCCCGCTATTTTAATCTCACTTTGCTCACTGAGCTTTACATTATGGTTCATCCCAGTTGTCTTTTTACAGATGAGGTTTTTACTGCTCAGTACAAGTGCAGAATTTGTGCCTTGCTTTAAGGCTGGTAACTGCTAGCAAAACACTGGATGGCAATTATTTGTCATCCAGTATTCTGCACATGCTGCAGCATGGGGGAAAAAAAAAAAAAAGAGAAGAGAAGAGACTCTCACAGGAAAAAAAAGCATACATCATTAATGAAGGCTCTGAAGGATTTTGAAAGGGTTGCTTTGCCATTTTTCTTTTTAAGAATCCAATAAGGGGATTCCAACAACCACGCAACTATCAAGTTTTGTCAATAAGGTTTCATGAACACATGATTCCCCATTATGGCATATTAAAAATGTTAATCATTCAGTGTGTCTGTACTTAAGTCTAAAGAGAAACCCAGTTATATTATTTAGAGACACTAAGAATTTATTGGTTTTTCCTACAGAGAAAGTGAGTGCTATGAATGTGTCACATCAGTTATGTACCTAGTGAAAAAGTTTTAGCAGAAACTGTATTTTGTTGCAATCAAAGCAACATAAGTAAGTAGCTAGCATTTTTCATTGATTTTCTATCAGAGTGGCAGCAAGTTTAAAACTTTCAATCATAAATATAATACAAGGATTGGTTTTGCCTGCCATATCATACTGTCACTTTAATTTTTAAAGAAGAGGTTTTAGAAATGAAAATACTTTTAAAAAAACATGATAAAAAGTTAAATAGGTGGCTCTGGTCTGGATTCAGAAGGGGTCACTGCTTTGAAAATGGAACTGCTTGAAAGTGCTCAAAATTTATTTTGTTTCTTTGACAGTTTTGCACTCAAGGTGAAAGCAGCTGCTGACGTCAATCCCATTTGATAGGCAGTGATTCTCCACTGTATCTGACATTAATTAATTCTCTTTTTAGCAGGGTCAACAATCAGAGCAAAGACTAAATAAATCAGGAATATCTTTGTGGAAATCAATGAAGTTACACTGGTGAAAAGTAAGCATGAGAGCAGAAAGAACCCCAATAAATGTAGTACATTATTCATTTCACTTAATTGCTGTGGAAAATAAGTGCCTTTGAACTTACTAAGCCATTAGCAGAAGACACTCAACTGTCTTAAAGAAAAGGGTGATTAATACTTAAGTGTTTCTCTGCATCCCGAAGACATCATATGAAATGATGATCCCACCACTGGGAGCTTTCACCACTGGACAGCAATTGAACTGTTTCAAAGAATCAGGTGAGAAGGAGGAAAAGACATGTTTCCTGGAATTCAGAGTTAAAACAAGGCTTTGATTTTGCAATTAGTCTGCAATATACTAATAGACTCTGTGAAAGAGTATCTAAGATGCAAATAAATTCAATTATCTTTAGGTGTTACATCTCCTCTCAACTCATTTTGCTACCTGTGGGGAAAGTCTTGTCCTTCTGCTCACTCTAGCTACACCAGTTACTCTCGTCTACCTTTGCCATGCTCCATATGCTGAGGTGGACCTGATCCTCAGGCCATACAGTTCTTCTTAGAGAGAGTTGTGACCTGAACCTTTGAAATAAGGTCTCTCACATTCTGTAATCAAAATGCAACTGCAGAAGCCAAGACACTACATATCTTTATCCTGTGTCATTTTTAAAATCTAGGACACATTGTTATAATGAAGATATTCCAAGTTACCAGTGAATCTAGCCCTTGAAGAAGATTTGTTTTCAAATCAGTGCAAAATTAAGGAAGGTTCTTTGTTATGTCATATGGATTGCAAAATCATTGTCAGTAGGAAAGTACTTCCCTTTATACAGGACCACTACCTGTATGATGTTAAGAAGATAGTTTTAAACTATTAAATTTGATTTCTGATACCACTAGTCTGGTTTTATGCTCTTCAACATTTCCAGTTGATTTAACTGAAATTATTTTAAATATTTTTAAATTAACAATGAATTCATGTGTCTTTAGGTCCATAATATCTGAATTTGCATCTGAATGTCTTTAAAATTCTGAGAAAATTAAAACTCCTGTTCTATTTCTGTATTATGAGTTTTTCAATGCATCTAGATCAATACAAAATACTTCTTGATTGTTTGTCAAATCTATAATTTGTAGACACAACACATTCATCTTAGGGAAACTAAATAATTAGGTCATATAGAGAAGTTTTTCAGAAATGAAAGTTTTCCAATGTGTTACAGGTATCACAAGTCCACTGCATAGTATCAGTTACTCCAGATTTTATAAGAAGGAAAAAAAAATTGAATAGCTATTTATGGCAATTAAAATATTTCATGCAGTGTTTGACAGTCCATGTTCACTCTTGGTTCACCAGAGGCCAAACCAGTGCATAACACAGGAATGTTCAGGGACATTTACCTGTATTGCAGGGCAGAATTTAGAGAACTGTGATCCATGTGTACAATTAGTAATGTAATTTCATTGTTTTATTTCCATTAATAGAAACATTGACGTAGACCATCTAGACTAAGTGTAGCTTAATTGGTGAATTACCTTTCTGAATAAAAAATATGGGAGTTAATAAATAGTCAAAAGAAGATGGAAAAAGACCCAATATAACACCCAGTTTTGTTCTTTCCCTGCTGCATTAAATATTGATCTGTTTGAATCCCAGCATAGCATAAAGGCATAAACTGACACATTTTGACCGCTGTTTACATTAAGAAGGTTATGAGCCTTAGAGTATGAAAAACCTGAATTTTTTCCACAAAAAAATCATAGAACAATAGAATCATCCCCCCTGCTCAAAGCAGGGTCACCTACAGCAGGTTGCTTAGGACCGTGTCCCGTTAGGTTTTGAATATTCTCAGGGATGGAAACTCCACAGCCACTCTGGGCAACCTGTGCCAGTGTTTGATCATGCTTGCAGTAAAAAAACTTTTTCTTATGTTTAAATGGAATTTCCTGCATTACAGCTTGTGCCCAATAGCTGTATGTGAGATAGTCCAATAGAATAAGGAATGTAGAAAGACTGTAGTCTAAGAGGAAGTATTTTTTGGACCAAGATATAAGAGGTTTGTAAAAGGAAAGCTATAATATCTGTGATTTGAGCCAAATATCTACTTAGGGTTTTTTAGATATTTCTACAAGGGCTATTATAATATTTTCTAAGTGTATGTGTGTCTACATTATCAAAAAAGTCAGCTCCCTCATTTACTCCAAGTCCCAATCTCTTCATCATACACTCCGCGTATGTACAGCTTCATACCGAAGTGCTCTTTCAGAGTAAAGCAGTTAGACCTTTCTGGGATTAAGCTTGATGGCAATTCTAAGAACAGTTGCTCTGGTGGGCTATAAAACACTTCTCACATTATTTCAAGCATAGAATCATAGAATCATAGAATCGTTTAGTTTGGAAAAGACCTTTAAGATCATTGAGTCCAACCATTAACCTAACACTGCCAAGTCCACCACTAAACCATGTCCCTGAGCACCACGTCTACACATCTTTTAAATACCTCCAGGGATGGTGACTCAACCACTTCCCTGGGCAGCCTGTTCCAATGCCTGACAACCCTTTCAGTAAAGAAATTTTTCCTAATATCCAATCTAAACCTTCCCTGGCACAACTTGAGGCCATTTCCTCTCGCCCTATCTCCAGCCACCTGACAGAAGAGACCAGCACCCACCTCACTACAACCTCCCTTCGGGTAGTTGTAGAGAGCTGTAAGGTCTCCCCTCAGCCTCCTCTTCTCCAGACTAAACAACCCCAGTTCCCTCAGCTGCTCCTCAGAAGACTTGTGCTCCAGGCCCCTCACCAACTTGGTTGCCCTTCTCTGGACACGCTCCAGCACCTCAATGTCTTTCCTGTAGTGAGGGGCCCAAAACTGAAACTGAACACAGTACTCGAGGTGCAGCCTCACCAGTGCTGAGTACAGGGGGATGATCACCGCCTTAGTCCTGCTGGCCACACTATTTCTGATACAAGCCAGGATGCCATTGGCCTTCTTGGCCACCTGGGCACACTGCCGGCTCACATTCAGCTGGCTGTTGACCAACACCGCAGGGTCCTTTTCCACCAGGCAGCTTTCCAGCCACTCTTCCCCAAGCCTGTAGCGCTGCATGGGGTTGTTGTGACCCAAGTGCAGGACCCAGCACTTGGCCTTGTTGAACCTCATACAGTTATCCTCGGCCCATTGATCCAGCCTGTCCAGATCCCTCTGTAGAGCCTTCCTACCCTCCAGCAGGTCAACACTCCCACCCAGCTTGGTGTTGTCTGCAAACTTACTGAGGGTGCACTTGATCCCCTTGTCCAGATCATTGATAAGATATTAAACAGAATTGGCCCCAGTACTGAGCCCTGGGGAACACCACTTGTGACCAGCTGCCAACTGGATTTAATTCCATTCACCACCACTCTTTAGGCCCAGCCATCCAGCCAATTTTTTACCTAGCTGTTGTGGTTTAGCCCCAGGCAGCAGCTAAACAACACGCAGCTGCTCGCTCATTCTCCCCCACCTGGTAAGATGGGGGAGAGAATCAGAAAAAAAAGTAAAACTTGTGGGTTGAGATAAAGACAGTTTAATAGGACTGAAAGGAAGAAAATAATAATGGTAATGATAATAATAACAATACAACAATAACAATATGACAATAATAATAATAAAAGAATCGGAACATACAAAACAAGTGAGGCACAATGCAATTGCTCACCACTCGCTGACCGATGCCCAGTTAGTTCCCAAGCAGCGATCCACTCCCCCCAGCCAACCCCCCCCAATTTCTATATTGGGCATGATGTCACATAGTATGGAATATTCCTTTGGCCAGTTTGGGTCAGCTGCCCTGGCTGTGTCCCCTCCCAACTTCTTGTGCCCCTCCAGCCTCCTTATTGGCTGGGCATGAGAAGCTGAAAAATCCTTGACTTATTATAAACACTACTTAGCAACAACTGAAAACATCAGTGTGTTATCAACATTCTTCTCATACTAAATCCAAAACATAACACTATACCAGCTACTAGAAAGAAAATTAACTCTATCCCAGCCAAAACCAGGACACCAGCGAAGAGTATACCTGCCAAGCCATGGGCAGCCAGTTTCTCCAGGAGAATGCTGTGGGAAATGATGTCAAAGGCTTCACTAAAGTCCAGATAGATGACACCCACAGTTTTTCTCTCATCCACTGAGTGGGTCACCTTGTCATAGAAGGAGATCAGGTTAGTCAAGCAGGACCTGCCTTTCATGAACCCACGCTGACTGGGCCTGATCACCTGGTTGTCCTGTACCTGCTGTGTGATGGCACTCAGGATGATCTGCTCCATAACCTTCCCTGGCACAGAGGTCAGACTGACAGGCCTGTAGTTCACTGTATCCTCCTTCTGACCCTTCTTGTAGATGGGTGTCACATTTGCTAAGTTCCAGTTACCTGGGACCTCCCTGGTTAGCCAGGACTGCTGATAAATGATTGAAAGTGGCTTGGTGAGCACTTCCACCAGCTCCCCCAGTACCCTTGGGTGGAACCCATCTGGCCCCATAGACTTGTGTATGTTTAAGTGTCGCTAACTATATCCCCTTGGATTATGGGGGCTTCATTCTGCTCCCTGTCCCTGTCCTCCAGCTCAGCAGGCTGGGTACCCAGAGAACAACTGGTCTTACCATTAAAGACTGAAGCAAAGAAGGCATTAAGTACCTCAGCCTTTTTCTCATCCTTTGTCACTTTGTTTGCCTTTCACATCCAATAAAGGATAGAGATTGTCCTTAGCCCTGCTTTTGCTGGTGATATATTTTAGAAACTTTTTTTATTCTCTTTTACAGCAGTAGCCAGATTAAGTTCTAGTTGGGCTTTGGCCCTTCTAATTTTCTGCCTGCATAGCCTCACGACATCCTTGTAGTCCTTCTGAGTTGTCTGCCCCTTCTTCCAAAGGTCATAAATGTTCCTTTCCCCCCCCGCCCCCGAGTTCCAGCCAAATCTCTCTGTTCAGCCAGGCCGGTCTTTCCTGCTGGCTCATTTTTTGGCACACGGGGATGACATGCTCTTGCACCTTTAAGATTTCCTTCTTGAAGAATGTCCAGCCTCCCTGGACTCCTTTGCCCTTCAGGACTGCCTCCCAAAGGACTCTGTCAACCAGGCCCCTAAACAGGCCAAATTCTGCCCTCCAGAAGTCCAAGGTAGCAGTTCTGCTACCCCCCCCTCCTTACTTCCCTGAGAATCAAAAACTCTATCATTTCATACCACTATGCCAAAGATGGCCTCCAACCATCATATCACCTAAAGTCCTTCTCTGTTTGGTCGAGGGGGGTGCTTCCCCTAGCTGGCTCACTCACCAGCTGTGTCAGGAAGTTCTCTTCCACACACTCCAGGAACCTCCTAGACTGTTTCTTCTCTGCTGTGTTGTATTTCCAGCAGACATCTGGTAAGTTGAAGCCCCCCCAGGTCCCCCCAGTTGAACCAGGAAAACAAACAAACAAACAAGCCAGACAACCATTCAACTGAAATAAACAAACAAAACCCCCACAGGAGTGCTAGCAGAAATCCGGCTCAAGTAGTACACAGTTTAGATGCAACCAGTTTGCTCTTGAAGCAGTTAGCTCTAATCTACATGAACATGAGCCATTCAGAATCACATAGTTTGGGGATCAAGGACTGGTATGAACATCCTAAGAAGTGTAGGTGTAGCTGTAGAAATATCAGGTGTCAAGAAAGCCTTGAGATTTGGCATTTTTCTCTTATAAGAGTAGCAATTCTTGCTGAAGTCAAGGGGATCCCCTTGTATTCTGCTAGGGAAGATCAGACCCAAACAGGATGATGGTAAGGTCCTTTGTGTAAACTGGCACATCCTGTGGGGTGTATGAGTGAGGCAGCAAAACAGCATGAAAGAGAAAGATTGCGGAGGAACTGTTTTGAGATATAATTCAAGATAACTCTGTTCCTATGCTTGTTATCATCATTCCTACAGGTTTTCTAAGGATAATAAATTTTAGTTTTATGCAATGACTTTGTTAATGTCTTTTTTACTTGGATAGCATTGCCAGTGAAATACTGCTAGGTTTCAAAGAATCTGAGAATCAGGTTGTTAGCTGTGGTTATTGCTGACTGTTATATGCAAAGGAATGGACTTTACTGTCAAAGACAGGTGGGTTTTCATTTGAGAGCCATTTACATGCTTGAAGTGTCCCAGGATAAAGACACTGTGAAGAGGAGACACTGCAGTTTCACCCCAAGACAAGATCACCAATGTTACACTATACTTCAAACTCATGTTGCCTGACTGATTATAAAAAAAATTAAACCATGTCTTCCCAGCAGTTTTGCTTTAGAGCAAGGTAATATGTTAGTTGCTCCAAGTGAAAAACACTTACTTTTTGATCAGTGAGCCGAAGACTAATATGTCTGCAGGGTCTCGGAAGAGAGACATTGAGAAGAAATTGAGAAGAGAGACAAGAGAGAAGAAAGTCATTGCAGTACATCTCAGGTGATAATATACCCTTCTCTAATCCCTGAACTGTGTTGCTTCAGAAAGTTTTTCACAGAGATGAGGATGGTGGCATTGTTGCCTGGGAAGTGTTGCAACAGTCTGTTGTTCCTAAACCTGGAATCTTTTAACCTTACCTTCAGCACCTCTCTGAGGCACCCAAGTTAGGGACGGAACTGCTTTGGGTTCACTGAAGAGTCAGCGGAAGGAGGTAGGCAGCTGGAGATCTTGCCTTCTGCATTGTTTTCTTCTAAGTACTTTTCTCTTTTAATTTGCCTCTATGGGGTGAGTGGGGGACATCAGTTAAGTGTCTAAAATTAAATGAAAGAAAAGCAAACAAAGCTTTGAATGGATTCCAGTCCCCCCAAATAAGAGTGCTCCGTATTATAATCTGTCCATTCTTTCTGTATTGACAGTTCTCTAAAATTACCTGTATGTTATCCCCAGTGCCTGAAGGTCATTGAACCAGTGAAATGGCAGTGTTGAAAGAAGTTTAGGGAAACAAAATCAATTTGCACCCTTTTGCCAAAAAGATGATTTTTTTTCTAAATTAAAAGAAAAAGAAACTCTTAAACTTTCTAACTAAATAATTTTGAACTAAAATAAAAAAAAAAATTAAAAAAATATTGAGCTTGTGGAGAAGCTGTGGGTTTTGGCTAATGACATAACAAGACATTACTTTCTTCAGAGAGAGACTTGCATTATCATTGCTAACTTCTAATGAAATTGTATTGGAACTGTATGTTTATTGGCAACTGTGAAATTTCTGCTTTTGGGGAATAACCTGTGGCATTTACTACCGAGAAAAGAAAGGTGAGCGAAAGAGATCACTGTTTAAAAATTAAAATTATCTTGTTTTCTTTGTATTTTAATCACATGCTATTGTGATTGTGTGCTTTAGTGATTCCCAAATCCTTTCTGTTTCCTTGCCTTAACTCAGACTTGCAGATGAGAATCAGATAAAATTTATCCCCTTTCCTGTGATGGCAGATGCAAAGGGTGCCATTGTCTGCTCTAGCTTTAACAGCCAGAATAAAATCAACAGCTCAGTCCTGTAACGAAGAAAACAGTGGGAGTTTTTTCAATCACCTGTGTAGGCACTAGACGGTGATTAGGATCCACATATACCCCACGCTGGCCCCTGGTTGATACCTCTCCTTCCAAAACCATCCCTGTGATCTATGTATCTTCTAGTGCTGTGCTGAAATCATGGTAATATCTCACTTCTAACTCTATGTAGAATCAAACAAAACAAAAATTGCACAAAGCAGAGAGCAACGCTAAGTCAAAGCAAGTCTGCCCAGGTCTGGAAACCATCCAGCTCTATAACGTGGTGCTCTGCTTGGTCTAATCTGTCTGTCAAGGGTGTTGGCAAAGGCTGAGCAGCAGAGGAGCCAAGAGATGCACTCTGCCTTGTGGAGCTGTGTTTTGAAATGTTTGATAAATAACAGGGAGAAATATTGCTTGCCTAAAGGACCTGCAAAGGTTTTGAGTTTGAAGTGCTATGTAAGAAGTTCAATTTCTTGAACTTTTTTGAGTATTTTTGTCGCTGAAGCTCAGTTCCTGAGATACAGTATCTACAGTGGGATTCATAAAAGGACTGGATGTTTATACATAAACTGAGAACAGTTGTATGTTAGTACTGTGTACAGGTTAATTGCCTAAAAGATAGTTACAAGCAAGTGTAGGAACTTCCCCAGCTTCACTGAAACCTGCCTGTATCACTTGGGTTTAAACAGAACAAGAATTCAAAAAGTGCAAATTCAATGAAACTCAGCTTTCAGCTTTCCATAACGCTGCCAAATGAAGTATCCACGGAAGTTTCTCACAGGAGTTTCAAAGGACTCAGAAATGCACATTCATATGTTGCTTGGATTTCACACAAAATTGGGTCCTGTTGTGTCTGGTATTGAAGAACCTCACAGGAAGGTATAGCTCACATACTGTGTTGCTCTGACTGTCCAGTCTGTAATTAACTGTTCAACTCATCTACTAACACTTATTAAACCAACATGTTTGTTGATTCCTACATGTTTCTATAATTACCAGATTACAGCAACGGTTGTATGAAAGAAATCCTAACAGAAAATTAAGCCAAATGTCCTTTTGAGCTGATTATCAAATCTCAGAGTAACTCTAAAAGCTCTAACAGCTACCAGAAGAATGATGTCATAATAATGTTCTGTGGTCCTTTGTAGCTACTTCTAAGACTTCAGAATGATGCGTCATCATTACTTATTATTTAGATTTCAGAAGAATCCACAATGTGCTAAATGCTTCTACAGTACAGGTGAAAACAAAGTCCTTACCCAAAAAAGGGCAAGGTCTATCTAAGAAAAGAGAAGATCATGAAAGAAACAGAGGGAGATATTTTACTTACTCTTAGATAGCTCTGCTACTACTTAGACAATCTTTTTTCATTCACAAAGAACCTGAGATACAGTTTCACTGGGCCCTTTTTCACTTATAGTCAATCTCTTTTTTCAACTCATGTTCACTCATGGGATAAATGAGACCGATAAACAAAATGGATTAAATAGCATGGTCTGAACTCCACTGAAATCAAGAAAAGACTTTCTGCTAACTTCAGTCAGCTACAGACTGTGCTTTAATCAGCCAGGTGCATTTAAGTGCCACCATTTCCTTTAAATTAATTTTAAATACAGATAAAAAATTATTATAATTGGCCCAGATTCTATTTCTGGGACATCCAATTTTGGAACACTACAGCCTGAAATATCTCCCTAAAAAAAAGATGAGTGTTTTGTGCATTGGAGAGGAATGGGAGTCAGACAAGCATATAACTCTACTTATACTATTAAACTTTGTTCAATAATATTAGCTATCTGTCTCTGATTTCTTCAGACTATAAACTGCTTGTCCCCATATTCTTCTAAAGCAATTAGCACTTTGCTGACACTTTGAATTATTAATATTATTGTTGTTATTAATATTAATTCCAAACGGTGGCAAGACAAATTGGTTGTCCTTCATACAGAAAGTGAGGCATATGTTTTGACTGTCATCAGTGGGACCTTTTGCTGTGTTTGCGATTTGAAGTATACTGTTGATATCAGCACAAATACCAATACCAATACTGCTGATAATTGTTGTGATGGCCAAGTGTCCCATCTGGCAAGTGAGAGCAGATCTTAGCTTTGCACGTAGGAGTGCATATTATTTAATATGTATTATTTCATGCACTACGTGAGGCTGTAAAATTGTAATTGAACTGTATGGAGAACACGTCCTTCATCTCTGAGCGCATTCTAATTGTGCAGAAATCCTCCAAAAGAAAGCAAGAAATTTTAAGATCCTTAGGACTAAGTGAATTTCTGAATGAATAGTATGAGTAGAAAACGCAGGACATCCTCTCTCCTTCCACTCACTAAAAAAAAGTCAGAAACTCGAATAGACTGGATGCTTTGACACCTTCCTCCCCTGGCTGGAAATACTGTAGCCCAGTGACTCCATGGAATTAGGTGTTTTTCCTCAGAAACATCAGGGGGAATAGGCACATCTGTGGGCAGTCCTTCTGAAATCTGAATCATATCTGATAGATTTTCCTCAGAACCAAAAGGTAAGCAGTCTGCTAGGCTTCAAATATCTTATTTTCTTTTTTCCTTAAGGAAATAGGAAACCACCAATATCTGTTTTTTCTTTTTAAGCTTGATCATCTTCTTTTCTCATTTTGTGCACCAACAATAATATTTTTCCTCACTCTAATTCTAGAATAAAAAAGCCCTGTATGATTTCATTTCAAACCATGGCCGGGATGAGTGATGGATTCTAATATTGCCAATAACATACATAGACTCACATATCTATTAAACACCATACTAAAATCCTACAAATAATAGTTTTTCCTTCTTGTCACTCACAAGGCCAACAACGGTGATTTTCCATGTGGAAGTGTAAGAAGTATATTTCTTCCTCTTCTCTAATTCATGCCCCTCATCTCCTTTTGCTGTAGTAGGACAGGCACAAAAGCCTGAAAGCACAATACAGTCCCTTTTGCACTCTCTTCTGTTCTGCTCTACAAAAGCATCTTGCAGATGCACCTTGAATCCTGTGTCTATCTCACTGAGGATCTTTCCACAGCTGGGTAACTAAGACCCTTAGAGAGGACAAGAAACTGAATGTACTATATGTGGAATATACGGAATAGAACACTATTAGTACACTGTCACTGTTAGTATCCTTGCCCTCTTGAATAGATAGTGTCAATGTCTACCTGGGGATGGATGACTCAAGCTCGGTGGGTGTGCAGATGATGGTTGAGGCTTATGTGCATGGAACACCTTTTATTCCATGATTCAGCCTCACCTCCGGTTTGCCAGTGTGGCTGTGGCTGCAGCTTCTGACACATCCTTCCCCTTAGATGATTTTCCTGTATGAGGTCATGCTGCTTCTGTTCAAAAAGACATTGCAGAGAGATGCCTTCACTCTTTCTGGAGTCCCATCTTTGCCTATATTTGCTCTTAAAGTCCTCACAAACTGTAATAAAGGACAGCAATTTCCACAAAAACTTGTGCATGCAGGAAGCCACTCTGGAAACAGGAGGCAGTGTCATTTTTATTTTTACCAAGTGCTGCAGTCTCATATGGGCTCCAGTTAGTCTCTGTCATTGCAAGGCAATTTCTAACAACCATTCAGTAAATTGATGCTCAAATAGAAGATGCTCACTGAAATTGCCAGGACTCAGTCATAGGAGATCTGGTGGTCAGTCTCTGATTTGTCCTTTGATGAGACAAACCAGCTCCAGCCAGAATCTGGACGTTTGATTTGTAGCTGTTCAAGGCTAGCCTGCTGAGGGAAATCCTCCCAAACCTCTCCATCGCCACTTTTTAGGCTACAGGTGTTGTCTTTAACAGCACTGAAGGAACTGTTGTGCTAAACAGCATGGCATGAAACAGAAGTTTATTATTTAAAGACACCTGTGTTGTAAGCTGCAGGCAAGGGTTTTGCCAGTCGTATCTGGTGTCCCTGTGATCTAGCAGCAATATAACCCTGTAGAGACACGTCCCATAGACAAGTTTTGAATTACCCTACTACCATGTGCTTTCTTAGTGAAACATTAGCACCTTTGGGACTTGACAAGTTTCATCCATGATTACTTCAGCACAGGTAGTATGAAGAAAGCAAACTGAAAGACAGAAATATGTTTTGATATTTATTTTAATTCCAGAATAACAGATCTGTTCTAATTAGAGAGGTACCTTCCAGGCAGATGTTCAAGTCACGTGGGAATTTGTATGCCAAATGCAAGATTAATGGGCTCACATGCTAATGAAGCACTCTTTCACTTCCCATTCCAGAGAATAAAAGCACCAGCCCTTCAATGGTGAAGCTGAAGCTACATCCTTCCTTATCTGCAAAGGTTTATTCCTGTGGGATTCTTCAGAGATTATTTCACTGATTCATTGAACAATCTTTTTAGCTTTATCCTTTTCATGCTATAGTAAAGGGCTTAGCCCTTTTCTTCTCACATAGCCAAAACTCATAATTTGCATGTCTAGGGTATATAGTACCATTGCTCTGAGGAGCATTTTCATCCTGCTTCTGATGAGGCACTAAACAGAAAACACTTCCCCTAAACAAATGAGTACTGGCTTGGTTATAAGAAGTGACATTTCAGTCTGCCCCTGCTAATAGATGAAGAGTCAATTTAGTGTCACAAAATAGCAGAGTTGCCGGTCTATATGAAAGGTTTTGGGGTTTGTTTTCTTTCAGTGGTAGGTAAGCTGACTGAGATTCTATCTCCCCCATGAAAAAGGCCTTTATTTTGTGTTATTAAATGAAAGCTGAGCTTATCACTGACATCACAGGCTAGTCCTAATGGCTTTTACAATGGCCCTAATGGCCAGCCTGAGAGACTCCATGGGCCACATTCTCAGGCTGTATAAACTAATGAACAACCGGATCCTCTGTTTTTAGTACTTCCTTTCCCCCATGTGTCATTTTCTACCCAGTAGTAAGCTACAGCACACAGTTGTTTCCTGTATCTGAGATTTGGCCTCCCAATTTTCATACAATTAATCATTTTTATATAAATTCCTGCTTGAAATCTCAAACCTCTAGGTACAGAAGGTTGGGTTCAAGGTGTTCATGAGTATAGCCTGATCTTCTCACCCATCTTTGCCTACACGTGTGTGTACGGCTATGCCTGAGGGTGATTTAGGAATTCCCTCCACTATCTTATCATTGGTTTTGTAGAACCCAAATTACCTTCATTTTCTTTGAATTTTATGGAAAGGAAATAAAACATAATAATATATTGTTCCCAAAAGGGCAGTTGTGTAGTACAATCTGCATTTCTCTTCTATTTCAGGCTGCCTCAAGAGGACACTGTGTTGCCAAGGTTATACAGCTATAATCATCATGTATTTATGCAAAATAAGAACTATGTAATAGTGCAACATTAAACATGACGAGATTATTAAAAGGAAAATACAGATGAACATAAGCCTTTTCTTCTAATACTTCCTTTCATAGGAGTTTAAACCAAAGCTTTAGTCAAACACCTGCATATATCCATTTCTTTATTACTTTACCAGCCTCAATAGACTAAGACAATTAGTGTCTCTGTACATTTATTAAATACATTGATTTTTAGGTCACAAAATGTTCTTCATGAGAAATTGTCTTTTCAAATAAGCTCTAAAGGATCTGTATTTTGTAAACAGAAGTGCTCAAGCACTGAAGGGTTTATAGCTGGAATCAACCACACCACAACTACTAGCTCTTTGCATGTATTAACTGGTGTGTGTGGTATCTCCTAACAAGAATCAAATCCCCTTAGCTCCCAATCAGTAGCAGAACTGAGCCCTGGATTTTTATTTTATGCCCTGAAAGTCCTTCCTGTATGGAGAAGAATGAGGATCTGGCTGCCAGATTCAGTGGTTCCCATCTATACTGTCTCCAGGGATAGGGAAACACCCCTCTGCTCCCCAGTTTGGGATGTGGACACAGGTCCACACTACTTTTTTGTAGATACAGTTGGAGGGTCATTTTGCTGCCTTGCCCACGTAGGAACATAACAACATGTGGGAACACAAGGCCATCTCCAGATTTATACAGTTTTATAGTGTTGCATAATGTCAGAACAGATGAGCTGGGTCAGGTCCAAACCCATCCAGCCTGGTATCCCATCTCTGGCTGTGACAAGGTGAGTGCCTGGGGAAGTATAGAGGAAAGTGGAGGCATGCACTGGTATTTCCCCAAACAGCCTCCACTAGGTGAACCTCAGGGGCCTCCTGTGCCAAGTCTGCTTTCTAGGTGTTTCCATTCATGGATTTATCTTCCTTGTTCATTCACTCCTTGAATCTAAGTGAGCTTTGAGCACCCATAACATCCTGCAGCAGCAAGTTCCCCGCCTCAGTTACGCATAGTGTGAAAAAATACATCCTTTTGTTTGTGTTCAGTTTATATCTTGCTCATTTTGGTGAGCCACTGTTTTTATACTGGGATGAAATGGTGAGCAAACCATCTTTATGTACCATCTCAACACCACTCATAATTTCACAGGCATTTCTCCACCCCTCTACAGTTGTTCCCTTTCCACAGTGATGTCACCTGGTTTATTTCATTCTTGCCTCTGTGGAAGCCTTTGCAGTCCTTCGCTTGTCCTTGTTGCTCCTCTCTAAACTTTTTCTAGTTTTCTGGCACCTGTTTTGAGATGGGGAGGATCAGAACTGCCTGTGTAAGGAGGATATAAAATCTGCCATGCCTCAATGTTCCTGAGAACAGAAAACAAGGAATCAGCCCTTGCACAAGTCCCAACATCTTCATACAGGTTCTATCAGAATTTATTATCTTACTTTCCCAAAAGCAGTAGTTGTGCAACAGATTTGGTTGCCTTTCAGTCAGGTGTAACATGATTCCTGAATGTGTATGACTCCACACACCCAAGAAACCAGGCTGAGATTCCACATTATAATTTTTCAAGTTGCAAAGCTAGTTTAAAAGCAGCCTTTCCCTCCTGTGTTGGTACTCAGATGTGGCAATTCAACTGCCTGGGCAACCATACTCAAAACTGGTTTAGTGAAATGACCTAAGCTAACAGACACTCTCTCCCACCCTTCCTCAAGTGTTGCTTTTCTTTGTTTATTAACCTGCATCACTCCAGCTGTCAGCAGCGATACCAATGAATGAATTAGCCTTGCTGAAGGACTGATAAGCTTCCCCCCCCAGGGGTGGGGTAGCAGAGAATGGAATGAGCAGGTGAGAGCAAAAAAGGGAATGAAACTTCTTAAATTGGCTTTCCACCAGCAAAATCCTCATGTGAAACCATGGTCTCAGAGGTGATGAGTAGCTGCACTGTTTTCATCTGTTGTGCTTTTCTCAGGGACGGATTCTGCAGGTGGGAGGGATTTGGGTTTTTTTCTGGGTTGAAAGGTTTTATGTTTGTGCAGGCAATGATGCTCTGAATTGTTTGTGATTTCTCAGGGATAGGCCCACTGCCTGAAACATCTGTTTTGCGACATAAACAAAACATCATACTCTCCCCCTCTTAAAAATAAAAATAAATTAACAGATTGTGAGAGAGAGCATAGAAGGATGGACAAAGAGGGGATGCTAATGAGCAGTGCAGAGGAAGGTTGTTCTGTGACTGGGACAGCAAGCAGAGTTTTCAAAGTACAAGTCAAGAGCTTTAAGAAGCAAAGACTGGAGAAAGCAGAGTAGGAAAATGTAATTCCAATCTCCCAGTGACATATTTAAATAGGTTCTGCCCTCCTTAAACTCCGGATTTGCTGCAGTTTACATCACTAATCCTCGCATTCCTCACATGCCAATCAAACCTCTTAAGGGGGCACTTGGCCAGGGAGGTGGTCTGTGACTTGCCATTCCCCTGCGTGATAAGCAGAAAGTACTTGCACAGATATTATGTCCAATATGCCTTTACGGCTGTCAGACAAACAGCAGCGTGTTCTCAACTGAATACACCCAGCCAGGTCTTCTTCCAGTGCCAGTCTATACCTCACCTGATACCAGTTTACGCCAGGGAGGATCTGGCCAGATATTTTTCCAGTTCCCTCAGAAAGCCTTCAGTACAAAAGCAATACTTAGGAGCATTTCACACTCAGAAGCTGGTTGAGCTGTTTGTTGACATTTTCCATGAAAATTTCTGTCATAATTTAATTTATTTTTAAAGAATTTTTAAATTTTTTTTAATTTGCATGTATATAATGAATTGCATGTGTTTCTGAATTAAAAACAAAGCCATGGAAGTGCTAGCTCATGATTTATTTCAGTACAAAAGCTCTCAGTATAAGCATGTACAGAATCAGTTTACCTATATGAATATTCATATGTTTATAGCATGCAATATCAAAAGAAATAAAAGCAAGAACACTTAATGATTGCCTTAACACCCCTTTATAACCTAGCAAGCTAAAACCACAGTGAACTTTGATTTGTTAACGTATTTCAATAACAAAACATTTTCCTTCCAAGCACATGTTCTTTGAGGAAACGTATCGGTTAAAAGAGTTTATGTTAAAAAAAGACATCTTAAGAAAAGGTTAAAAATTACAGCATGAAAAATGAGAAGTTTCTGGAGACCAGGTAACTAAATATCAGAGGAACATGTTATCTTCATGGAGAAAATCTGAGTTTTAAGTGAAGCCAGAGGGGAATGGGTCACTCCGCGTGACCCTGCAGGCATGCTAAACAAGCCTAACTCCATTTCAGAATCCGTCATTGACTGCTGCAGCGAGGTGCTTGAAATGGGGCTGTGTAGCTCGACAGTATTGTTTTTCGTCTCCATTTTTCACAGGGAGCCCAGATCAAACCTCAACACAGAGAAAAATAAGTATTTCCACTTAGATTTTTTTTTTCTTCCTCTGGAGTCAACTGTTTGAAGGTTTAGTGTTTTGATAAATCAGTACAGCCACTGTACCTTAGTATCTGCTCATGCTGATTAGTTCAATTAGATCTAAAAGTCTGCATTAGATACCATAGTTAGTAGATTTTAAATAATACATTTGGTCCTATACATTTTAATAACTGTGTTTCTTTATACCTACATGTTTGTCATGTTTTTATTTTATTTGGATTTCTTTTTTTTTGGTGGTTGATAACATTTATTTCTTAATTTTGAAAGTTTATTTTAGTTGTATATTTGTTATTTGCTTTTTTTTTCCCCTGTTTTATGTCAAATCTGCCTAGAGTTTAAGGAAGGAATCTTTTAAAGACAGTTTTTGTAGCTTGAAATAAATATTATATGTTAAACATTTATTTTATTGGTAGCCACCTGTGAGACTGAGGTAACACAATAAAAATGCATACAAACCTGAATGCAGTTTTCAAGAGTTCACTATTAGCTTTGCCAAGATTTCAAGGATATCACTCTTCTTCAATTTTTTTTTCAAATTGTTTTATGAATGCAGTTGAAGACCAAAGACACTTTTTAGCACATCATTGAAATGTTTCAAATTTAGAGCCACCCTGTCATCTACCTTTGGTGTATTTGGTTTGGGAAGAAAAATTATGAAAAGAGAGAGTGAACACAGGGAGTCAGACCAGCTAGCTGTTATTGTACACACGAGTGCATATATAAGGTTGGATAGAAACTCACATGGCCAAGCACCTAAGTTTGGTGGAGACAACTGCAATAACTCTAGTAACTATATTTGGTTAAATGCACCACTAAGGTGTAGGAGAGTCTCTGTGACAGAATTTAAAGAAGTTGTTGCAGCTGCAGTAAGGTATTAACTCAATGCAGGAATGGGATAAGACCAGCAAAAATTTGTCAAAGGGAGTCTCTCACTGTGATAATTTGATTATTTGCTTTGAGTTCTTTATGTTGTTATTCCAAGTCACTGCAAGACATTTGAAGTACATATCAAAAAAACAAAATTTAAAAAAAAATTGGGTTCTGGTGACCTAAAAAATTGGGAACTGTCCCGTTTTTTGCTCTGGCCCATGGATCCTAAAATCCTCGGTCCGAAGCAGCCAAATGTCAGCTCTCATAAGAAAGCCAGTTGCCAGATGTTGGAACAATTGATGGCCCAGATGACAGAGGTCGCCATTTGTTTTGGGCAGCTGTCCTTCAGTGAGCCGGTGCCCCGGAGGACCGCGGGCAGACGCCAGATGGCTCCGGGTGGGTGCTCCAGCTGCCCCAGGGCCACGGGCTCCTGGCAGGGTCTGGGGGGATGCAGCAGATTCCCAGAAAGATATCAGCCAGGGGAGGTGGGGTTTAAATCAGAACCTTGGAAGTCAATATAAGTTAATATGAATGAATCTGAGGCCGAGTGTAATAATTACTGCTGTGAGGGGACGGCAGCAGCAAAGTTAGGCTTCCACAGAACATCTAAATACCCAAATCATTAAGCTTTCCTGTGACCTGTATATCCTGGGTCAAATTCATACGGAGACTACAAAGCCCACAGGCTAAATTATATATTTGAAGACACGGCTAATCAGTCTCGCCTAATAAAACTACAAGAAAATGCATGCTCCAAGCTGACATCACCACAGACAAACTGCATGTAAAAAAGTGCACTGTAAAACAATGAGTCTAGTGCTCTCCAGCCTCAAACTGGGATGACTGGAGGGGGATCTGATAGAGGAGCTGTAAAATCATTAGTAGAAAGGAGAAGGTGAACAGGGAACAACCGGTCACTGTCTTTTCGATACAAGAACTAAGAGTCATCAAAGGAAGCCAGCAGGACCCAGATTCACAATAAACAAAAGGAAAAACTCCCTCACCCAGGGTGGAGGTAACCCACAGGACTGCTTGCTGCAGGATGGGGATGGGGATGGAGCTTTATGAGCATTCAGAAATGGGTAAGTCCACGGCAGGCAAATCTGTCAAGGGTGCCTGAACACAAAGAATCACGTGCTTCCTTTGTATTTAAATTCTTCTCCAGGTTATTTATTATAGACTCTGTCACGTACAGGCTGGTGGTGACTTTGGTAGATACTTCGCTGGGCCAATACAGCCATTCTCAAGTTCTCACCTTCAGCATTGTATAACCACAGCAATCTGGAGAGGGAATGGTTTTTATAAAAAGGGTCCCTCTGTGGTAGCTTATCCAGATTAGTTCAGTCTAAGGAAAATGTCATAAGGCCTCAGAGCTGACTTTTGCAAAAGCTCTTTGGAGGTGTGGTTATTTTCAGATTTGCTTTTCAGTTTTGCTCCCCTCCCAGCAGAAGAACAGGCTGTTATGGAATGAACATAAGCTTATAAACAACAGATTTGGTTTAGTTCATTATCTTTTGTAACTGCGTAGAAGTAATCCATTGGCCATTAGAAGCCTTGGGCTGAAAATCAGCAGTTACTATGCTTGGGAGGTGGACTGCAGTCCTGGTCCCCATTCTTGGATTCCTTTATTTTCCTGGGTAAAGCCATACAGCTTAGCAGTCATGTGCCATAATCTCATGCTTGCTGCATGGCAGTTTCCAAGGAAACTCACAGGCTGCACATGCTAGAAGTGATCCAGAGGGGATGTCAACTACGATTGCCTTGGTGGAGGCTTTGCTTGGAGTGGAAATTTACCCATGGTAGAGGCTGGGTTTCCCTTCCCAGATTAGAAATTGAATGTTAGAATGTGTTTACAACAAAGCACATATCTTGTTTTCTAGGTAGAGACCAGAAGGTAAGACTTCGTAATAATTTCATTTCCTAAGTGTATTTTTTTTTCCATGCCATGTTCCACCTACCTATTTCTGTAGCCTAATATTTGTCATCTGTGAAAGCTTGATGTGTCTCATTGACACTATTTTGTGAAGATTACTTTATTTAAAATGGCAATAACCAAGTAGGAAAAAAAGGGATTATGAAAACACACATGAAGATACAAGCTGCATAAAACAACTTATTTCCCTGGGAAGCATAAGCATTTGAAAAAGGGTACTCTGCTAGAAAGAAAAAACTCAGTTTAAAAGATGAGACAAAGGTCCAGTCTCCTAATGCGATAGGAGTACCACGTATCCAGTACTGAGTATGTTGAAGGTTGTCAGGCTGCAGCTTTTCAGCCTCTGACATTAAGCCTGCCTATACTGCACAGCTCCCTGTACACCCCAAAGAGCATGCATTAGGTTTATATGGATATTTGTGAAAGTGTCTGTCCCTGTAGATACCATTCACCTACTCATTTGGCCTGAGGTTATGCAGCGCATGTGTTTTGGGAGAAGATTATAGATTTGTTTTTCTTCTTTTTCCCTTCTTTGTTGTTGTTGTTGCTTTTTTTTTGTTTTTGAGATCATGGGAAAACACTAATTTTGGCCGCCCAAATCAGAGATATAATACTGTGAAATATAAGGGCTGTGACAAAGAAATCAGTACATGTATCTTCTGGCTTCCAAATACTGAAGGAATGTTTGAAAGGAACCAGCGTATCATTTGATAAAGATTTTTATTGTCCTTCAAGAACTGAATCTCAGACTGTAAAACATCAGAGTTTAAATCCAAACATTTCTTTCCGCCATGTAATTTGGGACACTGAACAGAAAAGCTTAGTGACGGTGAGGCAGTCAGGAACAGAAGGGAGAAGGTCAAAGCCTGTGTCTTCTTATTCTAAACCAGAAAAGTAACAAAAAGTAAATAACCCCAGCCAACTCCCACTCTGCATTAAAATATGCAGAAGAGAAAATAAAGGTTGGAAGAACAGAAAGCTACTACATGTTACTAGTTATTTTAAACTGTTTTAAATTAGGTAGGAAATCAGTGCCATATTATCACACAAAATATACAGTAGAGGAGGAAACACAGAAACACTTCCCTAAATTTACCAAAATGCATTTGTTTCATAACAAAAATATGTATAAGGAGGAATGCGTATCCAATCTGGAAGAATGTTAGCATTTAACACTCTTTTCATCTTTGTGAAAATACTCCCCTTCTGGGACCTTGCCAAGAAAGAGAGATTTTGACAGGCTGACTTCTTCCAGGGAGATACTTCATGTCTAAACCCAGCTTCAGCTATGTGTCTTTTTCTTCTGAATAGCAGCTAGTATGTGACTTTGGGTTATTTTTTGGTTTTGGCTTTTTTTTTTTTTTTAAGTGAAGGTCATTATTTGATTTTGGACAGGAACACTGTAATACGTTATCTGGCATATTTAAATTCATCAGGTATTTGGCAGCTACACATGCATAGAGAGTCTGCTCACTTTTAATCCATAAAGACAGAAAACAACCTTCATTTGTAAACTTCTGCAATTGCAAAATGTAATATGGAACAACAAAAAAAAGGGAATAATCTCCTTCGTGCCATTTCCTCCCATTTACAACACCACAAGATCAAAAAAATAAATCGACAAACAGGAAGTTGCTTCGAAATTATAGCTCCTTCTATGAAGCTGACATTCTTGGTTGCCTGCTCTCTTTGAAGAAGAATAATTGAACAGGCTTTAGTTACAGGGGCCAACTCTTTTGAAAGCAGAGCTCTCTAGGTGAAGGTTATTCTTTACGCAGGGGTTAATCAGGGACCTGGATTTCTGCCTCTATAATACTGCTGGAAGGAAAGGATTGAAAACAAATTCCTCTCTTCAGAATTGCCCAAGATTTCAGTCTCCAACGTTGACTGGCACTGATAACAGCTTCTCTCTGTTTTTTTCTCTCTCTAATGAAAGCATCGTCAATTATCTTTTCTTTTTAACTATTTGCTAACAGGTCCTACCCCTAGATACTCTAATAACCTGTAAAATGTCAAATACTTTGATCTCTAATTCAGCAAATTGCCCTAACGTGTGATCTTAAAACCTGCGAGTTGGTTGTGCTTGTGGTGTGTTGGTGCTGTATAGTGTTACAGATGAAGACAATGGGAAAATCTGTACACTTAAAGAGTCCTTCTCGGATTGCAGCCTGAGCCCAGAATCTATTCCCTGGTTTATGGAATGGTCTGGAAGTCAGCTTCCACTTCAGGCACCCAGCGTGATGGAAATGCTCATCCTACACAAAGAAACAAGAAAAAGCACCCAAGATTGATCAGACATAACCCAATAGTCTGGTGGTAGAAAGTGGACCAAAATGGAGTTGAATGTACAGTGGGAAATTTGTGTGAAGGAAATCTGGTCTTTGGTCTCATGTCTAGGAGGGGGTGAGGCAAGTGGGAAATTATGTGTGAAGGAAATCTGGTTTTTGGTCTCATGTCTAGGAGGGGGGTGAGGCGAGGAAGGACACACTGACACTGGCAATTTGAAATGAGCTGAGGACGCAGAGGAACTGGGTCTTCTCAGGGTCTTCTAAGCTGTCTGCATCTTCTTCAGTAAGGCAGAAAACATCCATTTTTTTATTTATTTTTAAAAGCACTGCCCATGGAAAAATTTCAGAGATGAGGCAATGGTCCAAGGAGAGGTATTTCCCTGTCAAAAAACAACTCCCCATAGCACTCTGCTCTTGCCTTCCCTGCTCTAGGACTCAAGTAGAAGCATTCAGACAATGATTCTCCAGGTAGTCAGGCAAAGCAGACTGTCCCTGCTGTCATATTTTTTTGTAACTTTATTTCTAAAAAAAGAAAAAAAGGGGGGAGGGGGGAGAAAAGGGGGGGGGGGACAACGACAAAAAAGGTGGGCAAAGAGAAGTCCTTGGTTCATCATTGACAAATGAGCTTTCTGGGTTTTTGCTGCATAGCTGCCCAGCTGAAGGTTGCTAGCTGAGTTTCTTACCAGCAGATGATTCAGCTTCATCTGAGCTGGTGCAGTTACATCTGTCCAGTGGTTGCATTTGTCCAGATTATTTGATCTCATAAAAACATACTGGACACTGCTTATTTTAATTCAATGCTTTTATAAATACTTTGTGTATTTCCAAGACAGTGGCCGTCTGGCTCTTTTTAGCCACTTTTCTTTCTTCCTGCATTGCCGGACTTCTCTGCTTCTGGCTTGGAGACTTTCCCAAGGGTCCGTAATGTCGCAAAGACAGCAAGGAAAAGAAAACACAGGCGCCCCAGTCAAGTGTGGCGATGCTACTGAAGTGTCTTACTCTGTGAGGGAGCACTGCGATACTTTGCCCGTTAGTCCCGAGCATGGTTTTATCCCACGAGGTAGTTTCTTTCAGGCACGGAGAAACTGAGGCAGGGAAGTGGGTCCCACAGGTAACAGAGTAACGCTCCCAGCTTCCCCCGATCCTCGTCAAACTACTGGCAGCCCGGCGGGAGGAGCTCAGCAAGGGCTCCCGAAGGAGCGAGGCAGGAGCGGCTGGTGCGGGCTGCGGGGAGCCAGCCCGAACGCCCCCGCCGGTCGGCGCTCCGGGGTTCCCGTTCCCGGCTGCCAGCACGGCTGCCGAGCTGCTCGCCTGCGATCACCCGCGGTCTGCCTCCTTCCGGCCTTTCCCACCGCCCGTCGGTCCCGCTTGCGGACACCTCATTCAAAACCGGACCCCGGGTTTCGCAACCCGACCGACGCCAGCGCCGTTCGGCACCTCAAGCCAAAGCCTGCCCGCAAGCAGGAGCGGGCGGCACGGCGCAGCCCCGCGGCCGCAGCTGCCCGGGGCTAGGACGCGCCCACGTTTGTCCCGCAGCCAGCTTTCCAGCACGGCGGCCCCGGCGGAGCCCCCCCGGGCCGCCGCGGAGGGGCGCGCACCCGCAGCCCCTCCGGCCACGCGCCGGCGCCGGGCGCCACCTGCCGCCCCCGCCGCCGGGGACGCGCGCCCCCCACCGCCCGCCCGCGCGCCCCCCACCGCGCGCCCGCGCCGCCGGCCGGCCGGCCCGGCCCGGCCCGGCCCGCTCCGCCCGCCGCCGCCCGCCCGTACGAGCGAACTCAGAGGCGCAAGGAGAGCGCGGGGAAGGGGCGGCTTTCTGGCTCCCTCCCCAAATAACAGCACTTTGGTGGTTTGTTGCTTGTCGCGTCATCAAGGCAACGTTGGAGGTTGCAAGAGGAGAGCCGCCCCCCGCCCCCTTCCGCTAGTTTGTTGTAAGCCGTTCCCAAAACCTTCCAGGGACGTGCAGCGTGCTTGGGTTTGCCCCTGGAGAAAAAGCCGAGTTGTTTGAAAAGCCATTAGAGGAAGAGAAGGCCCTTTAAGAAAGTCTGGTTTGGCTTTTGTCTCTCAGGTATTGCTCATGTAGGAATTTGCTTATGTAGGACATAAGAGTGTAACTGAGCAACAGGCCGGTGAAAAAAAAACTTTTTGTGCTTAGAAGTGCTTAGAAGCCTCTATCCCCCCCGCCCCCCCCCCCCCCAAATTCTAGCAATGGCAAAATGAGCATTGGAGCAGGGACTGTTGTAAGCAGTCCTGTCTCCTGTGTGCCACTCTGAAAGACAGATGTACTAGAGAGGATCCAGCCCACTGCAATCCCATCTACACTGGGATGTTGGTGCCTAAAATTAGTTCATGTTCAGAATAGGGTTACAAATTGCTTAGCTCTGCAGACACAAAATTCATCAGATACTTCCTCATGACTGAGACTGCCATACCCTTACTTGGTCACACAAGTTCAGGGGACATGGGTGCCTATGTCTTACCTAAGACTCTGCTATACATGAAATGCAGCTGAACACATATCAAATATCTGACTCAGATCAGGAATAAAAAAACAAAACAAAACAAAACAGAAAAAAACCCCACTAATTTTAGGTTTATGACTAAGTTTAAACTTAAGGCCTGTAAACATATTTGTTTGAAGGCACAGAACATGTCTAACCTCTCATCATGGTCAATATAGGTGAAACAAAGATCAGCTATTTCTAGCATGGAAGACTTACCTAAACATAGGTATCTAGTTCCATCTGGGGTGCCTTCATGTTGCTTGTTCATCCAGCACGTGTCAGTCATACCTGCGGTTCTTGTGTGGGTATGTTGAATAAGTCTCAAAATCAACTGCCTCATGAGACACGCCATGTTCCGGCAGCTGGACTGAGTCCCCAAAGGCTGAACCTCTGTGGAGGCTCCAGCAGCTACAGTGGAGGCTCAGGCAGTCAGTACAACCATAAATAGTGTGTGTCCTTGTAGACTTCTGTATTGGCTTTGTGTGGCAAGGTTTTGGTAGCAGGGAGGGTTACAGGGGTGGCTTCTGTGAGAAGCTGCTAGAAGCTTCCCCTGTGTCCCACAGAGCCAATCCCAGCCGGCTCCAAGACGGACCTGCCGCTGGCCCAGGCTGAGCCCATCAGCGATAGTGGTAGCACCTCTGGGAGAACATATTTAAGAAGAAAAAAAAGTTGCTGGGACAGACAGAAATGGCAGCCAGAAAGACGAGTGAGGACATGTAAGAGAAACAGCCCTGCAGACCCCCAGGTCAGTGCAGAAGGAGGGGGAGGAGGTGCTCCAGGCACCGGAGCAGAGATTCCCCTGCAGCCCGTGGGGAAGACCATGGTGAGGCAGGCTG
The DNA here is from genome assembly GCF_947461875.1 of Haliaeetus albicilla. Classification (NCBI taxonomy): domain Eukaryota; kingdom Metazoa; phylum Chordata; class Aves; order Accipitriformes; family Accipitridae; genus Haliaeetus; species Haliaeetus albicilla. The sequence goes on along the minus strand of NC_091500.1, from coordinate 18,514,995 downwards.
TCCCCCTGCAGCCCAGGGAGGTCCATGGGGGAGCAGATCTCCACCTGCAGCCCGGGGAGGACCCCATGCCAGAGCAGGGGGATGCCCAAAGGAGGCTGTGACCCCGTGGGAAGCCCGTGCTGGAGCAGGTTTTTTGGCAGGACTTGTGACCTTGCAGGGGACCCACGCTGGAGCAGTGTGCTCCTGAAGGACTGCAGCCCAGGGAAGGGACCCACGCTGGAGCAGTTCATGAAGAACTGCAGCCTGTGGGAAGGGCCCACATTGGAGCAGTTCATGGAGGACTGTCTCCTGTGGCCGGGACCCCACGCTGGAGCAGGGGAAGAGTGTGATGAGTCCTGCCCCTGCAGAGGATGAAGCAACAGAAATAACGTGTGATGAACTGACTGTAAAGCCCATTCCCCATCCCTCTGTGCCGCTGCGGGGGGGGGGGGGGGGGGGGGTAGGTAGAGAATTCGGGAGTGAAATTGTGCCCGGGAAGAAGGGAGGGGTGGAGGGAAGGTGTTCTGAGATTTGGTTTTATTTCTCATTACCCTACTCTGGTTGATTGGTAATAGATTGAGTTAATTTTCCCCAAGTCAAGTCTGTTTTGCCCCTGACGGTAATTGGTGAGTGATCTCTCCTGTCCTTATCTCGACCCATGAGCCCTTTGTTATATTTTCTCTCCCCAGTCCAGCTGAGGAGGAGGGAGTGATATAACAGCTTTGGCGGGCACCTGGCATTCAGCCAGGGTCAGCCCACCACAACTTCTATACCTAGGTGTCTTAATTTTGAACTGCATTTTCCTCTATTTCCAGAGAAGTTCAGGACAGTGACTAACTTCAACAGACATGACACTTACCTTTCACGTGGTGGTCTAAGGACTCATACAGCCAAGAGAAATCCTGCTTTCGAGTCTGTGTCTCTAGACAGGATCTGATGTTACAACGCAGACTGTGCAGGAATGGTTCCTCACCACAGTAGCAATAATGACTTTGGTCCCCAATTGCGGGGATGAATCTTAATGTCTTTAACATCTCTTCTGTGCTACTGCAAACTGCCTAAAATTCAATTGCTTGGGACCTTCCTAAACAGGGACACTGAGGAAAATCAATCCAAATTGACTAAAGGTGTAAATTTAAAGTGTTAAAACTCACTTTCAGTGTAAGTGTATAGACAATTTAATACTGAATAAGGGGATCCTCAAAGGAGCTTAATGAGGTTTTGCTAATCCACTTAAAGAAGCGAACCTTGAGTTTCCCCTGTGGACACACCCCTAATCTTTTATCATAAATTCACTATTATTACCCTTCTTGTTTGCATAAATTTTATAAAGCTTGTGGGCTCAATGCACCAAATAATGTCCATCTACTTGCTGCTCAGTTACACTAGAGCTGGGTGAGAACACTGCTGATACTTTTTTGAGAGCATGCAAACTTCTGTCACAACTTGATTTTGATTTTCTATACCTTTCAATGGTTTGATTAAAAAAAAAAGTTATATATTTTATTTACATGTTTTTTTTTTTTTTTTTTTTCTGAATTGCCGGTCCCCTCTGTACCTCTGACAATTCCTTAAGACAGAATATTACTTCTCTCCATTTGTGATCCAGAAGCAGGAGCTTAATTTCAGGCCAGAGTCGTAACGAAATAGGGTTCAGCCTTTTTAAATGCAGGAGCTGTTCACATTCCCATTGGAGCTTAGCATTTAGCGCACATATCAAGAAAACATAGGACAAGGGATCATTTGTTTCTTCCTGACGAGCGGTTTTGAACCCAATTTTTCTGCTTGCTCAGAATGCCCAACTCAGCAGATTTTTTTTTTTCCCTTTCAAGAATTAGCATATATTCAGCACTAAATGGATCTATGTTGAATTAACACGTGCAAAGAAAATGCGCTCTGTTTTGGTGAGACAACCCGAAGGGAAGCCGGGCGTTAACGGGAAATACGAATTCCTCATAAGAAAAATACTTTTTTTTTTTGGGGGGGGGGTGTCTGTTGGCACCAGCACGGCCCCCGGGCCCGCTGCCGTGTCCCCCGCCGGCCGTCCCCGGCCGCCGTGCCGCCGCGGGGCCAGGAGAGGGAGCCGGCGGCCCCCGCAGCCCCGGCGGCCCCCGCAGCCCCGGCGGCCCCCGCAGCCAAGGGAGGCTCCGGGGCCCGGGGGTCGTGGTGGGGGTCCCGGCCGGCCAGGGGGAAGGGCTCGGGGAGGAGCCGAGGGGGCCTGCGGTTCAACAGGCGGGCACACTGCCGGTGTCGAGGGCGGGAATCCGGCTGCCGAGAGGGTGGGATCGTCTCTGGGGTCGGAGGGAGAGACGGCATCCACCTGGACGGGGCAGGAAAACCATCTTTGCCCACAGGCTGGCCAAGCTGGTGCGGAGGGCTTTAAACTAGGAATGACGAGGGAGGTGAAGAGGGGGAAGAGAAGACCGGCGACTAAGTGCAGAGGCTGTGGGCTGGCTTTGGAAGCAGAGGATGCAGGGCAACGTGGGGAGGAGACACCGGGGAAACAACGAAACAGGGTGGAGAGGGCCCCTCCTGCAGCATATGCACATACGTGCTGAGAGGACAGCACACGAGGGAAGGTCTTGTACCCTTTATGGGGAATCAGCACAAGTGGGGTCCCCTCTGAAGGGCCTATGCAGCAGCCCCTGCGGCATGGGGAGCAAGCAGGGCTACGGTCTCGCTTCGATCACAGACAAGTGAGGGGATAGCTCACACGACTGGAGTGCTGCCGTGGAGGGGTACAGGCTCTTAGGAAGGACAGGCTGAGATGGTGAGGAGGAAGAGTTCCCTTTATGTGAGAGAGCAGCAGGGATGCACGGAGCTCTGCCTGGCGACGGGTGATGACCCAGCTGAGAACCTTCTTCAAACAACTGGGAGAAGCCTCAAGTTTGCAGGCTCTAGTCCTCATGGGGGATGTTGACCACCCTGTTATCTGCTGAAGGGACAATATGGTAGCGCACAAGCGATCCAGGAAGTTTCTGGAGTGCTTTGATGATGACTTCCTGACATGGGTGATTGAGGAGCTTGATGAAGGAAGATGCTCTGCTGGATCTCCTACTTACAAACAAGGAAGAACTGTTCAGGGACGTGAAAGTAAGTTGCAGCCTTGGCAGCAGTGGCCATGAGATGGTTGAGTTCAAGATCCTACAAGGAGGGAATGGGGCAGAAAGCAGGATCACAAGCCTGGCCTTCAGGAGAGCAGGAGAGCAGACTTTGGCCTTTTCAGGAGAGCAGGAGGGCAGACTTTGGCCTTTTCAGGAGAGCAGGAGAGCAGACTTTGGCCTTTTCAGGAAGAATGGAGAAAGCCTGGCCTTCAGGAGACTTTGGCCTGTTTGGAAGAATCACAGAATCACAGAATGGTTGAGGTTGGAAAAGACTTCTGGAGGTCATCTGACCCCCCCCCCCCCCCCCGCTCAAGCACGTCCACCTACTGCCAGTTGCCCTGGACCATGTCTAGACAGCTTTTGAGTATCTCCAAGGATGGAGATTCCGCACTGTCCCTGGGCAACCTGTGCCCATGCTTGGTGACCCTCACAGTAACAAAGTGTTTCCTGATGTTCAGACAGAGGCTTCTGTGTTTTAGTTTGTGCCCATTGCCTCTTGTCCTGTCACTGGGCACCACTGAGAAGAGCCTTATCCCATGTTCTTTACACCCTCCCTTCAGGTATTTATATATATTGATGAGATCCCCCCCTGAGCCTTCTTGAGGCTGAACAGTCCCAGCTCTCTCAGCCTTTCCTCATAGGAAAGATGGTCCAGTCCCTTAATCATCTTTGTGGCCCTTTGCTGGGCTGTCTCCAGTATGTCCATGTCTCCCCTGTACTGAGGAGCACAGGACTGGACACAGTACTCCAGGTGTGGCCTCACCAGAGCTGAATAAAGGGGAAAGATGACCTCCCTCAACCTGCTAGCAATGCTTTCCCTAATGCAGCCCAGGATACCATTAGTCTTCTTTGCTGCAAGGGCACATTGCTGGCTCATGTTCAACCTGGTGTCCACCTGGACCCCCAGGTCTTTTTCTGCCAAGCTGCTTTCCAGCTGCATGGCCCACAGCACACACTGGTGCATGGGGTTGGTTTTCCCTGGGTGCAGGACTTCTCCTTGTTGAACTTCATGAAGTTCCTGTCAGCCCATTTCTCCAGCCTGTTGAGGTCCCTCTGGATGGCAGCATGACCCTCTGGCATATCAGCCACTCGTCCCAGTTTAGTGTCATCTGCACATTTGTGGGGGTACACTCTATCCCATCATCCAGATCATTAATGAAGATGTTGAACAGGACTGGACCCAGAATTGGTCCCTGGGGAACACCTCTAGTCATTGGCTTCCAAATAGACCTTGCGCCACTGATCACCATCCTCTGGTGCTGGCCATTCAGCCAGTTTTCAACCCATCTCACTGTCTGCTCATTCAGTCCATACATCAACAGCTTCTCAGTCCCAGGGGGACACCCCTGGAGCAAAGAGGGGTACAGAAAGCTGCCTGGTTTCCAGGGAACACTTTCTCCTTGCTCAAGATTCATCCATCCTGATGAATGTTCAAGCAAAGGTGGCAGGAGACCTGCATGGATGAGCAAGGAGCTCCTCACTAAATTTAAACATAAAAAAGAAAGTGAACTGGAGGTAGAAGCAGAGACAGTGCTTCCCCAGGAGGAATAAAGAGACACTGTCTGAGTGTGCAGAGGTGGGGTTAGGAAAGCTAAAGCCCAGCTGAGGTTGAATCTGGCAAGGGACGTGAAGGATGACAAGAAGAGCTTCTACAAGTCTATCAACAGCAAAAGCAAGACTAGGGAAAATGTGGGCCCACTTCTGAGTAGAGCTGGGGACCTGGTGACAAAGGACATCAAAAGGTACTCAATACCTTCTTCACCTCAGTCTTCACTGGTAAGTTTGGACAACATGAATCTCAGGTCCCTGAGACATGTGGGAAAGTCTGGCACAAGGAACACTTGCCCTTGGTGAAAGAGGATCAGGTCACGGAACATTTAAACTAACTGGACATATACAACTCCGTGTGCCCTGATGGGATGCACCTATGAGTGCAGAGGGAGCTGGTACCGGCTCATGTCATTGCAAGGTCACTCTCCATTTTATTTGAAAGGTTGTGACAATTTGAGGAGATTCCTGAGAACTGGAAGAAAGCAAATGTCACCTCAACCTTCAAGAAGGGCAAGAAGAGGGGTCTAGGAAACTAAAGGCCTCATCTCAATTGCTGGGAAACTCATGGAGCAACTAATCCTGGGAACCATTTCCAGAAGCATGATGGACAAGAAGGTGATTGGGAGTACTTGGCCTATATTTGTAATGGGGAAATCATTCCTGACCAACCTGATAGCCTTCTACGATGAAATGTCTAGCTTGGAGGAGAAGGGGAGAGCAGTGGATGTTGTTTGTCTTGACTTTAGGGTTCTGACTGTGCTGCCATTCAGAGGAACCTCCAGAGGCTGGAGAAATGAGCCAGGAGGAACCTCATGAAGTTCAACAAAGGGAAATGAAAAGTCATGTTGAGAAATAACTGCAGGCACTAGTACATGCAGGGGATCAACCAGCTGGAAGACAGCTTTGATGAGAAGGCCCTGGGGGTCCTGGTGCACAAACAGTTGACCATGAGCCAACAATGCACCCCCACAGCAAAGAAGGCCAATGGTGTCCTAGGCAGTATTAGTAAGATCATTACAAGGAAGCTGAGTGCTGACTTCTGCTCAGCACTGGTGAGACATATCTGGGTGCTGTGTCCAGGCTGGGCTCCCCAGTACAAGAGGTACATGGACATACTGGAGTATGCCCAGCACAAAGATGATTAAATGCTGAGATCATCCATCTAACTGTATGAGGAGATACTGAGAGAGCTGTGACTATTAATCCTGAAGAAGAGAGGGCTCAGGGGCATCTTATCAATGTGTATAAATTCCTGATGGGAGCAGTAGAGAAGACGGAGTCAGACTCTTCTCAGTGGTATCCAGTGGCAGGACAAGAGGCAGTGGGCACAAACTGAAATATAGTAAATTCTTTTTAAACATACAATTTTTTTTCATTATTTCATTTTTTGATTTTGAGGGTGGTCAAATACTAGAACAGGTTGCCCAGAGAGGCTATGGAGTCTCCATCATCGGAGGTACTCCAAACATGTCTGGACATGGCCTTTAGCAATCTGCTGTATTTGACCCTCCCCTGGGGAGAGACTAGGTGATCTCCAGAGGTGCCTTCCAACTTCTGTGCTACCGTGATTCTGTGACACTCAGCAGTTTTCATACCCCAAGTAAATTACTGCAATGAATAAACAAGAAAGGGAGAAATAAAGCAGCCAGTATGAGTGCAACACTGCACGAGTACAATCAATATTCATCAAATAGAAAAAGCAAAAAATCAATAAGGTAAAAATTAAAGAGTAAAAGAAAAAGAAATCTTCTTTTTCAATAAACAGGCACAACTGATCTCCACTGTCACAGACCATAGACTCTTTCTCATTCTGTTCATGCTTTCGGCTAACGGATCCACACACACAGCAAGGAGAGTTAAGGCTGCAGGGACAATCATTTCATAGTTGTTAGGTGAGTTGCTTTCAAAATCTGACATTGTTTCCATATAGTGACTTTCCCTTTATGCATATAATATGCACCTAACATTTATATGCAAATGGATATATATACACACACACACACACACACATATATACACATATATACATTTCCTCCTGGGAAGAGTAAATATGTCCTCAGGGCTGAACAATGGATATTAATAAATTGCCATTGCTCTGTCTGGGAGAACAAACATCTAGGAAATCAGCAGGAAATACCTAAGACAAATATTTTAGTGCTAGTATGTAGTTCATAGAGGTTCTCATTACAAATTTTTATTAAGACAAATAATGCTGATGAAGTTCAGGACTTGTCTTTTTCACGAGGTGAATTCCAGTTTTCCCTTGCATGTTTCTAAGGAGGTTAGACACAGGGAAGTTTCACACAGAAAAGTGGGGTAGTGTGGAGCTCCCTTTATCCATGGCTCTGGTGCCCTTCCAGCTGCCTCTAGGACCGTGACAGGGTACAGAGATGGTGGGTGGTGTGGAGCTGCCTTCGTCCATAGCTGTGGGGACCCTCCAGCTGCCTGTAGGACCATGACGTGGTACAGAATGGAGCTATGTGTGTTTCCTTAAGCTTAGGTGGATATCCTTGTACAAGTTGCGACGCTCTCCGGCTGAGTAGTGGAGGAGGAGGAGGATCAGAAAGTGCCATGATCTGGTTGTGTCTCTATCTGGGGCTGTGGCCGTCAAAGACAGGAGAATCAACAAATGGAGCAGCCACCCTCTGTTGCCATGGGCAGCCCCTTCCTCCCTGCCTGGGGCTCTCCCAGCCTCATGCCAGGACTGTCCATCCATATCTCCCTGACAGCCAGGAGATACTTGGGCCTGGGCCAATCATGTCACCAACCCCCCTGTAACAGGAGCCACCACCAGCATTCTGCTGTGACATGGCCACTACATCGCTAGGGCTGATGCCAGGAGCTCATGTGGGGCCCAGTCCTCGGCCACCCAGCGAAAAAGAGTGTGGAGCTGTCTCTGCCCATGGCTGTGAGGAGCTTCCAGCTCCCTGTAAGACCGTGACAGGGTGATATCTTATTTGCCCTGTAGAGCACTGACAACTCTCTGGCTGAGTGGCAGAGGAGGAAGAAGACAGAGGCGTGCCGTGGTTTGGCCACATCCCTATCTGGGCAACCACCTTCAATACACAGAAGCAGCAATGGAGGAGCAGCCATCCTCCATTGTCATGGGCAGCCCCTGCCTCCCTGTCCTCCCCCCCCCAGCCCCTCCTCTCAGCCCTTGTTCACCTGCCTCCTCCACTGCCAGACTGGGTGGGTGCAGGCCTTTTTGTACCCATCTTGGGAACCACCAACATTTTGCCCACCGTGACATGGCCATGACATCCCAAGGGCTGGTGCCAGGAGCTGGTGGCAGCCAACTGTGACATGGCCATGGCAGTACCAGGACTGTTGCCCAGAGTTAGTATTACATCACTGTGACACGGCTATTATCTTCCATTATTCAAGCAAGAAGAAGCAAATAAAAATAAAAACAAAACAAACCCAACAACTGGTAATGTTGGGGAGGTGTGCTGGTTTTGACTGGGATAGAGTTAATTTTCTTCATAGTAGCCAGTATGAGGCTATGTTTTTGATTTGTGCTGGGAACAGTGTTGATAATACAGGGATATTTTCATTATTGCTGAGCAGTGCTCCCACAGAGCCAAGGCTTTTTCTGCTTTTCACCCCCCCCCCCCCAGTGAGGAGGCTGGGGGGGCACAAGGAGTTGGGAGGGGACACAGCCGGGACAGCTGACCTTGACTGACCGAAGTGATATCCCACACCGTATGACGTCATGCTCAGCATGTAAAGCTGGGGGGAGAAGGAAGGGGGGGACACGTTCAGAGTGATGGCATTTGTCTTCCCAAGTAACTGTTAGGATGGAGCCCTGCTTTCCTGGAGATGGCTGAACACCTGCCTGCCCGTGGGGAGTGGGGAATGAAGTCCTTGGTTTGCTTTGCTTGTGTGCGTGGCTTTTTCTCTACCTATTAAACTGTCTTTATCTCAACCCACGAGTTTTCTCACCTTTACTCTTCTGATTCTCTCCCCAATCCCACTGGGGGGGAGTGAGCAAGCAGCTGTGTGGGGCTTAGTTGCTGGCTGGGGTTAAACCATGACAGGAGGGAAATTAAATAGCTGTAGCAGCAATTTAAAGAACAGTGGCTCAGCAAAGGTTAAAGAGAATTAAAAGCTGCAGGTCTTACCCACTACCCCATTTTAAAGTTTTTTTGTGGTAATTCATGCTGAGATGTGTTAGTATGAAGGTTAATTCTGGAAGAAAACACTTATTGAATTGACTAGATGGTAATATTTCACACCTTTGGAATTAAAGATGTCCAATGCCAAACCCTGAACCCATGAGTGGCTGAAGTTTCAGGACACTTCAGCGTGAACTGCAAGAATTGTGCCTTTCTTTCCCCAAAATGAACTGAAGATTTTGCCAGGGACTGTCCTATGCTACACAGTTCAGTTGGCTACTAGAACAAAATCAAAAAATTAGCTTCCATCTGCTTGGTTCACCACAGACTGTTACCTCCCCTTTAATTGACAGGACCAGAGGCAACGGGCACAAACTGAGACACAGGAGGTACCATCTGAACATCAAGAAACAGTTGTTTCTGTGAGGGTGACCGAACACTGGCACAGGTTTCCTGGAGACGTTGTGGAGTCTCCATCCTTGGAGATACTCAAAAGCCATCTAGATATGGTTCAGGGCAAGTGGCTTTAGGTGGCCCTGCTTGAGCATGGAGGCTGGACGAGAAGCTGTCCAGAGGTCCCTTCCAACCCCAACCGTGCTATGATTCTGTGATATATAAGTATATTGAACATTAAAGCAACCAGAAACTTTCCATTATGCATCCCTATATAATTTCCTCAAACTTTTAACGGTTTACACTAAAAATTTCCATGCTTTGCCTTAAGATGGAAAATGCTTTTTAAAGTATTTCAGTTATTTGTGAACCCACTATTATGCAAACGTGTTACTGGAGTGCAGTGGCTTTTTATGAGAGGGGGAAGATGGAGAAAATAGTGTTAGGAAAATTTTAGCAGTCTTTTTCACCTTCATTAACTACCATGTTGTACCCTTACCAGGCTGTGGCAGCAATGTTAGCACAACCTGTGGAGGATTGGTTCATTGGGATAGAGGGACATAGCAGGTAGGGCAGAGGCTTGATTCCCTAAACAGCAGCAGGCAATCAGGCACCCCAACAGGTAGGAGCTGGAGGCAGTGTGCAGTGGGAGGGGTTGCAGCATGGTTTTGGGTGCTCCTGCCCATCCTGGATTTCAGCTCCAAGGAACCTACTGCACTCCCACCATGTGACTCATGTCAAGGAGAGAGAGTACATCCCCCGCTTTTGCAGTGCAAGTGGCTCTGTCCCTCACTCTAACACCCATGTTAAAGAAGTTCTCACAGTCTTTTCACTGAGAAATCCTCAGTGCTGGAAGGCACTGCCTTCGCTGTTGACTGAAAGCTGGTCACAGTGCCAGAACTATGCCTTATGCTGTCTCTGTGTGCTCTCTGCCCAAGTATGCCCAAATCATAAGCCACTAAAATTCTTTGGCTTGTTCATGATCTTTAAAGATATCCTGAAGCTGACAGCTATGTCTCCTGAGGCTTCTGTCTCCCCTGAGCATGCACCTGGTGTGCGCTGGGACTGTCCCTGGATCATCCCTGCCCTGCAGCCACCCAATGTTTCTGAGCCTGAATAAGACTTTTCTGAAAGCAGGGTCCACAGTGCTCTTGGGCACATGAGACGTGTTGGAGACATAGGGATGGGAAAGGGAAGAAAAGGAAAGTAGTAAGAGAATAAGGCAAGGAACAAAATTAGGAACCAGAGCTTTGAGGAAGGAGGCATGCAGCAATGCAGGAGCAGCAGTTGTCCAAAGGCAGAAGCAAGGGCAGGAAGAAGCAAGCAACAGAACAAAGATGAGAGCTACAGAAATTCAAGGCGGTGATGCTGAAAGCCCTAAGTAACAGTGACAGGAAAGTTTATAAGCAGTAGACACTCTTGTCCAGATCCTGCAATGGTGTGGTGGGTTGACCCTCACTGGACACCAGATGCCCACCAAAGCTGGGTGGGTCAATCACTCCCCCTCCTCAGCTGTACAGGGGAGAGAAAATACAACAAAAGGCTTGTGGGTCGAGATAAGGACAGGAGAGATCACTTAGCAATTACCATCATGGGCAAAACAGACTCCACTTGGGGAAATTAATTTAATTTATTAGCAATGAAATCAGACTAGGGTAATGAGAAATAAAAACTAAAACTAAACCACCCCTCCCTTCTTCCCGGGGTCAACTTCACTCCCGAATTCTCTACCTCCTCCCCACCAGTAACGCAGGGGGATGAGGAATGGGGGTTGGGGTCAGTTCATCACACGCTGTCTCTGCTATTCTTTTCTCCTCAGGGACAGGACTCATCACACTCTTCCCCTGCTCCAGCGTGGGGTCCTTTCCACGGGAGACAGTCCTCCATGAACTTCTCCAATGTGGATCCTTCCCACGGGCTGCAGTTCTTCATGAACTGCTCCAGTGTGGGTCCCCTGCAGGGTCACAAGTCCTGCCAAAAAACCTGCTCCAGCGTGGGCTTCTCTCTCCATGGGGCCACAGGTCCTGCCAGGAGCCTGCTCCAGCACGGGCTTCCCACGGGGTCACAGCCTCCTTCGGGCATCCCCCTGCTCCGGCGTGGGGTCCTCCCCAGGCTGCAGGTGGATATCTGCTCCCCCGTGGACCTCCCTGGGCTGCAGGGGGACAGCCTGCCTCACCATGGTCTTCCCCACGGGCTACAGGGGAATCTCTGCTCCAGCGCCTGGAGCACCTCCTCCCCCTCCTTCTGCACTGACCTGGGAGTCTGCACAGGGGTTGTTTTTCTCACATGTTCTCACTCCTCTGTTCCATCTGCTGTTGCGCAGCAGTTTTTCCCTTTCTTAAATCTGTTCTCCCAGAGGCGCTACCACCGTCGCTGATGGGCTCGGCCTTGGCCAGCAGCAGGTCAGTCTTGGAGCCGGCTGGCATTGGCTCTGTCGAACATGGGAGAAGCTTCCAGCAGTTTCTCACAGAAGCCACCCATGTAACCCCTCCACTACTAAAACCTTGCCATGCACACCCAATACAAACATAGAAATTCCTAACTCTTATTAGATAACTCCCTATTCTTTTGATGTTCAGGAAATAGCTGAAAAAATGGTTAATTCTGGTGCAGTATTAATCATTGCCACAACATATTCTGTCAGAGAGAGTTATGTTCCTGCAGTTTTGCAGGCTGCAGGTGAAGTTATCTTCTAATCTCAGGTGATGCCAAAGGGAAGTATTTTGCCTTATTGTAGAGAGCTGTCTCAGGACCCTGGATATTCCAGATAGTTTATGTAAATTTTGAGAGTATAAAAGTCAGGAAACATACACTTAAAGCTAGGCAATGTGAGTATTTCCTCAACAGTATATTTTCTTTTTACACATCAGTATGCTTTGTTACAGTGCTGAAGAAGAGCTATAGTGCTAGTTCTCCTGCATTTCTTATGCTGAAAATAGCTTGGTACCGTGTTGCAGTGAAATGAGATGCAGTAGCTAAGTGGTTAAGGAGATTTGCGATAGATGCAGCAATATCAGTCTGCACCTTACTCTCTATGAGTTCTTGTTACGAGTTTTTGCTTCCTTTTCCCCAACTGAACTAGCTGGGAAAAGCTTTCTTCTTCATTTGAGCTGGGGAATCAGAAAGGTCTGAATTCTTTGCTAGCCACGTTGTTCTTTTATGTGCCAGTGGCACATGAAATTGGAAATCTTATGCACCATAACACAGCAGGCCATATAGCCTCAGGTGAACATACAGCCACCACTATGAGTCTGTGTATTGATTTTATTTCCATGCTGTCTTGAAGAGATGGCCTTATATCTGTCAGCTGCCAGAGACCTCAGGTGATAATGACTTGAACTTTGTGGGATTCCTATTAAAAGCTTGTGGCACTCAGAATGTCTTTTTGCATTTAATTGATATTTTGTCAAATTTCTCGCATCAAATATTGCTGACTTGTCTTATTGAATTGGCTACTGATGCAATTGCACAGTTGCAAATATGAAAATAAAATGTCTGGCAGTATCTTCAGTACTGCATGTGTATTGAGAGCTCTGGTATCTGGTAGCATGCATCACAGATACCAATGAAAGTTTCTCTGGTCTGTCTACACTGATAAATAAAACAAGGCCAGAGACCACTGTCCAGCCCAAAGGCCAAATAGGATAAATTGACTGCATTCATATTATATCATCCTAGGGCCCGAGGGTCCTATGGGTACCCTCTGCCCCATGTAACTTTTCTGGGCTTTAAAAAAATTATTATTTTTATTTTTTCATTTCTTTTTTTGCTTGTAGAGTCTGAGATGACATGAAGACTGTTATCTACCAGAGCGATGTTTTCATAGCATGAAGCTGCGGGCATGTGTTGCATAGAGTGTCTTGTGGCATGAGGGGTGTTTGAGGGTACAGTGCTGACTGCTGCAAAGTTAAGAGTGTGTAGGGTGGGGGACACCCAAACCGCTGCATTCTTCTCCAAGTGGCCTTTTGGGAATGGTCCTGGCACATGTTATCCCTGAACTGTGCCCAGGCATTGTCTTGGAGAACTCTAACTGGGACAGGCGAAAGCCCTGCCAGAGAGTATGCTAACAATTATGCACTACAGAAGACTAGCGGTCCCATCCAGTGCTCAAATACATTGCCTGGCACTTTTTTTTATTTAACAGCATAGATATAACCTGTGTTTTAAGGATTTTCTTTCAGAAATATTATGGGATTAGGTTATAAAGAATCCTGTTACCTCTAAGTCTTCCCAGACCCCCATAGACTATGTATGAAGCTTTCTAATTTTTGTATTGTTTCCTACAATGCAGGACCATGTCAGCATTGCCACTTCAGCTCAAACCAGTAGTGTACATGCTCTGTGCTAATGGCTATTATTATGTTTGCCTTTTTTCCCTTGAACAATTCAACTGTCCTTGATGTTTGGAGGCATTTCTCCAGATCTGTCTCCCTCAAGGATGCCTCCTGCAAACTGAACTCTTTTGTCCCAGAGACAATCCTAAGCTCAGTTATGGAATCTTTAATGTCTATAAAGTTACACATATTGTTTTCAGTTTTGAATATGTGTTCAGTCTTTATTCAGATTTTCAAATTTCTGGATAAAATGAAACAAAACAACAAGGCAAAGCAAAAATATCCCAGTAGTTCTCTATTCTTATCTAGTCATGGTATAACTTTTTGTAATACAAATAGAAGATGACTAGACCAAAGACTGCTTGTATCTTTTAAGTAAAGGTCTTCATAGGATAGCTGGGACAGGAAGGTACTAGGTTTACTATAACCAGCAAATACAATTTCCATTTACTAATTCTAATGATGAGATACAAAAATCTGAAGGTATTTTGTGAGAAATGAAGAACTGATAACAATTGTTACAACCACAACAGTGCAATAGTACCTTTATCTAGTGATAAAAGATCAATGCAGATTTAAGTAAATACAGTTTCCCACCTTTTTACACAAATATATCATGATGTACATAATTAAGTAAAACATTGGAATACTTCCAGTGTAAGTACACTTAAAAAAAGAGTATGGAAAACATTTATGAGGGATGGTTTCTCTGAAGGCAAAGTATAGTAGTTATTGATGATATGACCTCTTTTATAAAATTAGGAGTATTAATTTGAAGAACAAACATATAAGATTAGGTTTATAGCATTTTATTTTTTCTGTTCTGCATTTATATGCCTTCTACATCTATCATGAGAATTTTTCCTGTATTTTTCCATGAATTAGTGCTGTTACCTCAATAAGAGGAGAAAATTTGTAGATATCTGCATAGGTAATAAGAATAAGATCCAGAGGTCAGACCTTGTAAATAACCATGCTGTGATCTAATGCAGCAAGTTGATTCAGTAAGAAATTGATTAGTCAATATTTCTGTAGTCTCATTCTGTCTGGAGTTATCAGAAATCTTGCTCAGCTGTTCCATGCTTCAGGCATTACTTATGACAGCAATGTCATTCTCATCTCTCTTGTTTTTCTACAGGTAGGATAGGTAAAAAAATTACTTCAGTTTCACATTTATCCCATGGCTTTCTGCTATTTTTCTCTTCTGTTTTTGCTGTCTGAGTTATGGTTTTGTTTGCCTATTCAAAAAGATGAGAAAGTCGTTATTTTGCTTAAAGCTGCAAGAAGCTTTCTGGCACTTTTTACTTTCTTATTATAGAGCCCTGGGGAAACTCTAAGGCTAATTTTTGACCATGACAACGAAAATCCTGCTTTTTACTGTAATAAAGCCTGAGATTATCTTAGAAACTCGTGACTCTGGGGATTTAGTCTTTAAGTCTAAGCACTGATTATTACTAGAACTCAAGATAAAAACAATCCTGCTGATTTGGAATCAGTCCTGCCCTTCTAGAGCTACAGAAATAAGCCCAGTAAGCTAGTAAGCATATTAGCTAGTAGGAGTGATTATGGTTTTGCATATATAGAAAATTATTTAGTATATCTTTTGAAATGTCTTCATCTTCATGAAAGAAACTGCAATTAATATTTCAGAAGACTTCATAGATAACCCCTCTTGCTTGCCTACCCACACTAATTATGGTTTCCTTATCCTGTATGGTCTCTTTATGTTTCACTGACTCGCTCCAAGCCTGTCCTTACATATCAGGCTTTTCCGTTTCAGCACATTCCAGCATTCTGCCCACTGGAGAGTCTGAGCCTGAGAAACAGCTAAATGTGCATCCTTCTGCTGTTGAATGTGAACGGCAGCAGTCTTGCCTTGTTTACTCTTAACAAGTCTTGACAGTGTCCCTTTGTAAAAAGACAAGGTTTTCTTAGTAAATGTGTTTGGGAAAAACTTGTTTTGATTGACAACAGTGACAATACCCCTAAGGGACTGTGCATCATACTGTAATGGGTCTATTGCCTTCTTTTCACACAGAACAGGAGTAGTGTGTGTTGGGGCACCTGGGTGGATGCTCCTTTCTTTCCAAATAACTTTTGGGGTTTTTTCCTCTTCTGTTCCTCCCAGTTTCTAGAAAGCACGAAGGCTGTTAAAACCTGCATTGAAAAGATTGCTGTGAGATGATAGAAAAAGTTCAGCTGAAATAGTTCTGTCACCTCACATTTGTTTTTTTCTCCTTTAATTAGAACAAAATTCCTGCTGGTGTGGGTTTATCTTTTGCAGTATACATTGGCCAGTTGCTTGTTCTTGCAGTGTATTGTATCAATACATCATCATCAAAGGTGACAGCTGTGTGAAGCTGTCACAGTAAATATAGCAATAATTTTATTATTGCCTCTGCTGTTAGAATGTGTTCAGGGCTGCAACATCTCTACTTCTGAAAAAATGTCAAACATGAAATGCCTCATGACTAATAAAAACACTCCATACAGCATATGTATGTGGATACATTACATGTATATGCTGCACAGACGTGTATTTATAGTAACATGCTGTAACTATGGCGAAAGTTCTGTCAGCATTTCCAGTATAAACATAATTTTCAGGATTTATCACACAGCTATAGGATTAGATCCCAGATAGAATTTGGCAAATGAGGCCTCAGCCTGGGTAGCAAATTCTTGTACAGATTTTTTTTTCAAAGAATTGCTTCACAATGTATACAAACACAAACAGAAACAGATGTTTGCAAAGTTTTTATTTGTGCTGGTGTAATTAAAAATCAGCACAGGTTTAAGAAGAAGTTTACCTCAGAAAGTGCCCAAGTTAAAAAAAGAAAAAAACCAAACGGGGGGAGAGGGGGGGCAGAAAGTAACCCCTTGTCTTGCCCAGCATAGTTGGCTTCTTTTCAGTGTTCTGGATTTTTGGGGCAGAAAGTAACCCCTTGTCTTGCCCAGCATAGTTGGCTTCTTTTCAGTGTTCTGGATTTTTTTCTGATGATAGTCAGGAAATGCCATGTCTACCATTCTCTCCTTTGGTTGGCTCGAGCATGGGACCCTGTTCCAGGCTTCCAGGGGACAGAGAACCACACACTGGCTCAAGCACTGCAAGCCTTAGTGATGCCGGAGTTGCATGAGCAGTCTGGTTCCATGAATGTCTCAACACTTTGCAGACATTGCAGGGAATACGACTTGTTGCTGTTGGAACTTTTATTTATACATTCAGATTCTGTTTCAGTCTGGTGTTCCTATAGCTTTTGGAAAGACCCTCATTCAACTGGAGATGGCCCATGGAAGAGTTTCACCCAATAGGAGAACTCTTCTCTGATGAAATTTAGATGAAGGTTTGTTTTCCCATTTTGACAGTTACTGCACTTTTCAGCTCAGAGCGAGAGGAAAAATCTACAGAATAGCTTTTTGAGTACTAGCTACACCATGGCAGGACAGTTCAGCCCTGCTTTCCACTGAGATAAGCTAGGTGAAATCTGCTCTCACTGCAGGGTTTAATCCCAGTTCTGCAGGCGTGCAAGCCCAAGGACCTGTTGGTCGATGCTCAGTTCTTCACTGTTTCTTGTATGCTCTGAGGGAGAGGAAGATTTAACCTACTCAGAAAGACAGCTCTGAACCCATTGCTTGGTTCAACACAAGGACTTGTGTATACGTTTGGAGAGGAAAGAAATATCCAGGTGCTCTTAGGCTTTTCAGACATGGTTTAGGAGGTTAGGCAGAACCAGAAGCTCTTGATGTCACGTTGCATACAAAGAGCTTGTCCGATTGCAGAGCCACTGAAGGAAATTATCCAAGCTGTCACTTTACAGACAGACTCAAACATTGCACGGTCACAACAGGAAGCGCAAATAAACAAGTTCTGCTCCCTTCCGCCTTCTAGGCTGGCATCATTCACAGCAAACCTCCCTTCAGCTCTTTCTATCCTCCTCTCAGACACCCCACTGCCCCCACCTGTTGCTCCAGTATGAGGCTGTAGGGCTACTAGATGATGGTTTTATTCTCACTTATTTTTCTCACTTGCAGAGTTAGGTAGATAGTTGATTTGGGGGATTATTTACTAGATTGAAAAAAAAATATATCAGTTGTAATTAAATTATAGATACAACAAAATGACTCATCTCATCTAAAACCAGTATGGGGTAAATTTCTATTTCACCTAAAATAAAGGTAGATGAATCAAAATTATTCCAAAAGAAATACATGGAACTGTTAGAGCGGATCCAGAGGAGGTCTACAAAAATGGTTAGAGGGATGGAACACCTCTCCTGTGAGGAAAGGCTGAGAGAGTTGGGGTTCTTCAGGACAAGAGAAGGCTCCAGGGATACCTTATTGTGGCCTTTCAGTATATAAAGGGGGCTTACAAGAAAGATGGAGAAGGACTTTTTAGCATGGCTTGTAGTGACAGGACAAGGGGCAATGGTTTTAGACTGAAAGAGCATAGGTTTAGATTGGACATAAAGAAGAAATTCTTTACTATGAAGGTGGCGAGACCCTGGAACAGGTTGCCCGGAGAAGTTGTAGATGCCCCATCCCCAGAATTGTTCAAAGTTAAGTTGGATGGGGCTTCGAGCAACCTAATCTAGTAGAAGTTGTCCCTTTCCATGGCAGGGGAGTTGGACTAGATGATCTTCAAAGGTCCTTTGCAGCCCAAACTATTCTATGATTCTAAAATGAAGAAAATCACAATTTTCATTTTGAAATGGTGAAAATGAAAGATTTAGCTAGTTGAATCTGTTAGTAAAAAAAAAAATTGTTAAACTTAATATATATTGAAGAATGATATGAATTTCTTCAAATATTTTTGTTTCAGCAAGAAAAAAGAGTTCCACCTAAAACATTCTCATGAAATAAATTACATTATGTTCCTACTTAGCAGAGTCGATGTTTGAACCCAATGAGCTTTAACCAAGTGTAAATTTTATTCTCAGTGTGGATAAAAAGGTCTAAAAAGGAAAAAGGCAATAAAAATGTGTAAAAAAATATAATGTAAAGCTACAAGTGGCTATTGTCAGGCTGATCTAAAAGTATTGTCAAGATTTTTATCTTTACATACAATTATCTATACAGAGAGAAGCATTTTATCAGAGAGGTCATATTTTAAACTGGAGTTGTATGTAAACAAGGGCTTTTGAGACTGGCCTGTTATTGTCACTTTTGGTACTGATGACAACTGATGGCTTACCAAGTGATAAACCAATAGTCCAACAGCAGCCAGGTTTTTGTGGAATGTCTATCTGATGAATACTTCAAACACTAGAGGATAACACAAAAAACTTGTGATTCTTTACCATAAATATGCATATATACACTCAAAAAGATTTAAAAAAATCTCACAAATCAGCCTTCATATAACCAGGTGTCCTGGGTTCAGCTGGGATAGAGTTAATTTTTTACAGGAACCTGGGAGGTGGGGGGCATAGCCGGGGCAGCTGACCTGAACTGGCCAAGGAGCTATTCCATACCATGTGACATCATGCTCAGTATATAAATGGGGAGCGGGCCAGGGGGTGGTCTCGACTTTCGGTGGGGGAAGTGGCGGAGCGTCGGGTCCCGGGTGGTGAGCAGTTGCACTGTGCATCACTCTTTTTGTATACTCTTTCATTAGTACCGTTGTTGTTGTTGTAATTTCTTTGTGTTGTCCCAGTAAACTGCCTTTATCTCAACGCTCGAGGTTCCCGGTTTTTTTTTTTCTTTTCTCTCCTCCGTCTCCCCCCTATTCCACCGGAGGGGGGCGGGAGGAGTGAGCGAGAGGCCGCGTGGTCCTTTGTTACCGGCTGGGCTGAAACCACGACACCAGGTTATGTATAAATGTAATAATAATAGAATATTTTAAGATACAAAGTATAGATTTTATAGATAGCATCCTTCATGCCATTTAACGCACTGAAAAACTTTCTTTGTTGAGGTTTAATTGAAAAGAAGGGGTGGAAGGCATTGATCTCCTCTTGTATTACAAGATTTTTTGAATGGATGGTTTTCCTGTCATATAGCATGAGAAATCTAGGACTAATGGCCTTTAACTAAAACCAACACCACAAATTTGCTCTGATTAGCTCAAGAAGAACAAACAAACAAAGCACAGCTATGTTCTTGAGATTATAATCACAGTTGCTCGTGCTTACTTTGAAGCTGTAGCCAAGAATGAAACTGCAAACAAACACACATTATTTATTATCTATACAATATAGAGGTTTGTAGAGGATGATTCATGGTGGTTAGTTTCCATATTCCAAGTTAGGATCTTGAGATCTGGTATATCAATTTATGCAATCATTATGAGCTGAGAAGGGGTAAACTATCCTGACATTGAAAGCTGACCTTTCAGTTATTTTCATCAAATCTGAACCATCAATTTGTCAGCCATGGTACGTGAACCCGTTCCCTTCTATCTATACTAAGGTGCAGCAAGCCTTCAGTTTGGAAAAATTAAGGTGAATAAAGGTCACCAGATCCCTTTATCTGATTGTAGCCAAGAAAATTGCTGAAAGCAAGCAAGTATGCTGTAGGCACATTGGTGATTTTTCACAATGCCATTGAGTAGAACCTTGAAATTTGGTGCAGTCATAGATCATGGACCTGAGTGCACACATACACACACACATAAAGAAAAAAAAAAAAAAAAGAAAATCCAAATTTCAATGAGAATATTCCCTCACAGGACAGTCAAGGATTGAGGATTTTGTTTTGTTTGCCATTTCATCTTTTCAGTCTTTCAGCATCTCTTACTTTGTGACCTCACCCTAGTCTTGCTTTATTATTATACATTTATTTATCTACACTTGAGCAAAATAAAGACACCCATAGAAAAGCCTTAGGTGCCCATAAAATTAATTAGATTTACAATCCCAAATGATGGCCACCAAACAGCATAGCAATAATCCTATAGAGAGAACAAATTAACTCAGCTAGCCAATAAATCAGAACAACAGAGAACTGTGTTTTCTTTTTCACCTCCAAGGAATAGAAACTGAACTTGCCCAAATGCTTTATCAAATAAATGACTGTTTTAGGATGCTCAGAAGGTCATGATGTTTGACTGGGTGGGTTTTTTTTTTTATTTTTTTTGGTTGGGGGTTTTTTTGGCTGTAAGGAGAATAATTAAACACATCTCTATTTTTTGTGTGTCCCAGTGGGTATGACATTGTCAGCTATCAAGACTGAAAGTTCTCTGATGTCACTACTTCTATTTATCATGTTCCAGCCAAGAAAATAGCCATATATTTATTAATTGGGTAAGTCGTTATTAAAAATTACGGTTGTGCTAATGTTACCTGTTAGCCTCTACAAGACAATGGGTGATGAATAGTTGCATATTGCAACTGGGAATGAGTGACCAAAGGCTAATGTTCTGTGGCAAAGCAGAGCGCAAAAATTTTTTTTCTCACTCTCTAATAGTAAGGTCTTGTCATAGCCCCAGATAAGCTCTTGGTTGAAAGGACCATCATTTGCTTTATTCACCTGAGAAACAGGGCCCTGATCTGGTTGGCCTCTAGATCCCAAACTTACCCCATCTTGTTTTAGGATCTAAGTGTCCTGCAGCTCTTAAAAGCATAATGTCCTTCTGAGGCAGTGTCTTTCCTACTTCACTCTCTCTACCCCAGAGTAGATGGTGAGGCGCAGATATCTGCAGAATGTAATTCAGACTTAATATGTGTCCAAATACCAGGATTTTGGTCAATTATTATTTTACACTAGTTGCTGGATGCTAGAGAGAGGAGTCTTGGTTTTCTTCAATATAAATGTTACTACTAATAAGAAAAAGTATAATATGTGCCAGGGAAAGTAATGTAACCAGCTTATCATTTTTTATGGTGGGTTAAGACCTGGTGGAATTACTGTGTCTTCCTATAATTTGTAAAATGAACATTTAAAAATAAAGGATTGACATTTAAGGTAAAAGTACCTCTTCACTAACCCTGGGCTTTTGTCTTTGATTCAAAACAGTTGTAGCAAATTTGAGAGACAAAATTCACCAAGGTTAATAACAAGAAGTGATAGCCAACACTGAACTCTGCATCTGCCTGCATGGATGGACTGCTATCCAACCGCATCTTGAATACGATTAAAAATATAATTTGACTTTGAAATCCAAATGTATCTAGCACCTTCCTCCCTAGAGGACCAAACCAGATGTGCCTTGTTTTTATCCTGCTGGAAGCTAAACGTAATTTCCTAGGTAGACATCCATAGAAATCCTGTGATATCTTAAAAAGTAAATTTCATCAGACTAAACACACATCTAAAGCATTAGACTAATGAAATTTTAAACCCCATCCCGTAAAGTTATATTTCACAAAAGTGGAAAGCAGTTTTTATTCCTTTTTGCTGCAAATTTTGTGAACATATGGTGTAATGTGGAAACATGGATAGTCAGAACAGTTAGCAGTTGCTGTGGTACTGCTGGCTTATTTCCACTTTACAAATTCATACGAAGCTAAAATATCACGCTGGTGACATATGCTTACCGGCTCTCCATTTACTGCCTGCAGCTATGGGCTCCTGTATTCTAATGGTAATTCTACAATCTGTTCACTGACAGCTCAGGGGGCCAGATGATATGCACACTACTGACAGGGACATCACTTTCATGAAACATTTACTTCTCTGCACCTGAATATTGGAGTAATCATATAGAGAGTCGACACACCATGAAATAGAGTTAGACTGAAGATTCTGAGAAGAAAATAGCAGACTGTCACTCAAAATAAAGTTCATTTTATACCCAGCAGAGCTAGGTTAAAAGACATTTCCATACACTGAAAATGCTTTCCATCTTTAAAGCTGCAGTTTAAAAGAAAAATGTTTTCCCCATATTTTTCTTCCGTGGCTCAAGGGATAATTACACTCCGAGGCTTGCATTTGAGAAAACTTGTACTTTCTTGTCCTGTGTTATTTCAATGAAGTCAGAATTATAGTGGGTGGATGGGCACCGCCACATTGTCAAAAGCACTACCAAACTACCTCTGAGTAACTTTGTTTTATTTCCTTGTGCTGCCCTGCAAGGTTGGCTGTAAGGTTTTGAACACTTTGAAGGCTATTTGCACAAAGTCGTCTCTCAGATCAGATCTTTACACTTTACTGAGGCAGCAGCACAGGTGCAGCTGAGCTTTAGGTAGTGGATCGCTGCGCAAGGGAATGTATGGCCAGGCTGGGATTAGGCGGCTGGTGCTGGGGAGTTACATCCCTGAGCAGCCAAAGTAGTCAAAGGACTCGCTGTAGGATCAGGATCAGCTGCTCAGAGCAAGAACTGCTGAAGTGTTCCTAAGCAGGCACAGGCA
Source organism: Haliaeetus albicilla (assembly GCF_947461875.1). Taxonomy (NCBI): domain Eukaryota; kingdom Metazoa; phylum Chordata; class Aves; order Accipitriformes; family Accipitridae; genus Haliaeetus; species Haliaeetus albicilla. Next base: position 18,492,232 of record NC_091500.1, on the reverse strand, counting down.
AGGTTGATAATAAGCACATTGAGGTGAGAGCTGGTAAAATGCGTAATGCATATTTTACAGAAAAGGGTAATACAAATTCCAAGGCAAAAGGTTAATTTAATTATGCAAAATTTGAGAAAAGGCCTAAAAGTCCAGATAATATCTTATCAAGCTCTGTCATCCCCATCAGAAGACAACAACCAATTACCTAAAATTAGGAAAGAGTAATAGAGCAGTAGAATAAAACAAAGATTATTCCCTTGCTAATATAGACAGCTCAAGGATAAACATATAATGTGTCAGCCAGCAGTTGATAAGCATGGAAACCATCTTTCCAGTACCCATATTACCCGTGAACAGAAATATAGTATTGACATTAATATATTTCCTATGTTCTGGCCATTGTGAAAGTAATTGTGAACAAAGAGATTATCAGCCATGGCACTGGAGAAGAAACAAACATTACTAGGGAGATAGGAGTAAAGTTAAAAGCTGGACTGGAAGGCACAGAATGAAATACTATCTGGAAAGGAAAACAAGCGTGTGAGAAAAAAAGGATATTTTGAAATCTTTGCACATTAATGTACCACTGAACATGAAACATCACATGGACCTAGAAGGGAAATGCACGGAAAGAAAAATGGAGATTGCTGGGAAATAAAGCTTGCAATTGCCACCGCTGGCGATCAAGAATCCTCATTGTCAGTCCTTTGTGATGGTCCATTGAAAATTTGATTTTTGCTGTAGCGAGGAAAACTGCCTAGATTATACTATGTCCGAATTATCATATGCTAGAACAGTGAAGTCTGGTCAGACATCATCATAACATTGTCTTATCAAATATCCATGTATGTAATATAAATCTTCATAGCTATTTCTCTAATACACTGAAAGGCACTCCTGTGGTTATTTCAACCCTTTTCTAAATTCTAACTCTCTCTATATTCTCAGTAGACAGATTGCATAAAGCATAGCCAATGTTATTAATGTCAAGTTATAAATTTTTTTTTTTATAATACCTCACGTTCTTAAGGATTTTTCTCATAATATGCTCATGTTGTGACCAAGGAAAGGCTACCAGATTTTTCTTTCTGTGAGATTATCTTTCTGCTTGTTTCAGAATGACAACTGTTATGACATTATTTTGCAATGATTACAGGGATCATGTGTCCTCATGATTTCCCATATCCTAGGTTTAAACACCTTTCATTTGTGTTGTAAAGATGTAATACAAGCAATGTACTTTGGGGCTGATTGAAACTTTTTTCACCAAAAAGTATTTATATGCAAGGTTTTTACAAAGAAAGGCTTGTCTTGTAGAAAAGTGAAATGTCTGGAGTTAGTTTTTGAAAAAAATATTTTTACCTAGTTGAACAATTATTTTTAAACAAAAAAGTAATTGAAAATATAAACCAGCTTCTGTAGTTGCTTTTTTTAATTCTCTTGTTCAAATACGAATAAAGTAGATAGAGGAATAATAGAAAAAAATATGTATTTTTCCCCCAGAAATTTTTTTTTTTTTTAATAAAATACTAAAAAATACACAAGAATACTTACAAGATTGAATCATACCTTCTTTTTAGTGTATTCCAACATTTCAGGGAAAATATATAACATTTTTTGGCTAAGTATAGTAGCTTCATTTTATAGGATTACCTGGAAAAATCTTCTCTGCTTATACAACAGAAGGGATTGCTTACGGCAATGTTACCATGTGGCTGTAGCCTGCGACAGAATATGTATACCCACTGTATTCTTTTATGGAACATTTATTATACACCTCTTGTTTTTATTTATCCAAATGTACAGTAGTATATTAAAATTTTATTGTAAAAAGTTATATTATTTTATAATAAAATACAGTATCCGCTGTTTTGCATGGGAAGGTGAAGAGATGGACCACAAAATCTCTTCATTATTTTTCCCCAATTTTAAGTTTCTTCAAATACACTGCAATACAACTTTTTTTCAGAATTGCCTGAAGCAGATTCTTACAGTACTTCCTCCAGAGTGAGGTAGCCACAAAGGGAATGGGGAGGGGTAAATGCCATGTAACTGCTGTCCCAAACCTGGAATGGAGAGTAGCACTGTGACTGTATTTTTATGAGGTAATTAATTTTACATCTCACTTGCAGCAGATTTTTTCAAACTGAAATGCAGCCTGAATTTCAGAGATTAACGTACTAGAGTAGAAATTGTGGAAACTAAGACATCGTACTGTGTCATTAAGAAGACTCAGGTGGATTTTGAAGAGAACAGCTCTCTTCCCTCCAGTATCCCTGGGACACTAGGGGAAAGCACAACCTTCTACCCACAATATGCAGACTACTTATATATGAAACTTTTGCATTTCACTGCCATGCTTACACACACTCGAACAATGAAGTAGAGTGTCTTCTCAACAGAAGTTATCATACATGTGTGAAATAAATCAGAAATCCTTGCTCTGTGGATTGACAATATGTTCAGTGTCCTTGCTGTCTAGTCCCATACTCTTTGCATATTCTCACTGTACCAAGTACATTTTTGGTTAGGTATTCATCATTGGGTAATTTATAATACAATTAGAAAATAATACATTTCCTATCTTCTTTGACCCATCATTCTACAGTGTGGCACACTTTTTTCTTTTTTTTTTTTTTTTAATCTGTTGGGCTAACTAAAAAGGAAAACATATAATAATGCAGGGGGTAATCTCTTTGAATATGCATTCTTGGAAATCTCGGAGCAGCCCAGCTCTTTCACTTGTACCACCTCAAGCCTCCCATGAGCAACACAGCATGATGGTGGCATGCTGATAAAGTTTGTTATATGTTCCACGGAGCCACCTATACTGTGCTTCGACATGTCTCCTGCTCTGTATATTTATCACTGGCAGTGACTTTCTCGGGTGCTTTCTCATCCTTATCTTGCAGCACTGGAGCCTCACGGGCTGGAATTGAAGTCACTCAGGTGCAGCCAGCGGTGGCTTCTCCCTAATGCTATCTGATGGTGGCTCCTGCCCTGCACCTCGCCCCTGAAGGGGAACTGATGGAGTTGCTCCATCCCAAAGAGCATGCTTGGCAGCTCCTTTCTGCCTAAAATTTTCCCTGGTCACGCTTGTGCTAGCAAATGCACTGGGCTGATGGCTTCCCATCAGTGCTGCTCTGAGGCTTCCTTTCTAGCCCTCAGGCCTTAGTGCCTGGACAGTGAAGCTTGAGGATGGTGCCTCACCTACAGTTTGCTTTTTTATTGTTTCAAATATATGTTCTGGAGTCTCTGAACCTTTCAGGCTATATCACTGCATGCTCTCATGATACTGGTAGGTGGGCATGGGATCTGAAGGAAGTCGTTTATGATATGAAGATGCCTGGTGTTTTTATCCTGGGGAAAATGTAGAGTAAACATTTTTGAAGCTAGTGGTATATTTTTTAAGATTTCTTTAAGAAAGGGAATCAGTGAGAAGTACAGCATATTTGGATCCTAAAGATTACATACGAAATGAATGTTGTTCTTTATTTCTGCACTAGTTGCTGAGGCTTCTGGATGCCTGGATTGTTTTGCAGTGGACGATTTGGCCCAGCTGCTTCATGGCACAGAGCACAGCTTTTACCTTTGCCCTGGGGCGGACAGCCTGCGAGAGCTGAAAGAGGGCTGCCTGCTATTTGTGTGAACAACCCACGCTGCAGGCACCCGCAGGAGGACCGCACGGTGGGGAGTCCAGGCACTGGGCAGGCGACACCAGGAGGGGCTCATGATGAAGTTTGGCTGCTGCCTGATTAGGAACCCAATGACAGCAGTTAATTTCCAGGATACACCAGGATACAACTTTTGATAAGTCCTTACTTTCTAACAAAAACTTGTGTCCTCAGCATTATCACCTTGAAGCACCTTTTAGTGCCTTATTCAGGTCATTAGAGATCTTTTGGGGGGATAAGCATCCAAACGAAGTGGTACCTGACCAAAGGTATGGCAAACGTTATCAGGGTTAAATGGCCCATCCTGTTCACCCTGACATCATGAACAAGAAAAAATACTTTTGCCATGGATATAGCAGGTAGACCTTAAAAGCAGATAACTGTTAAAGATGAAGTTAAGATATAAAGCTGGAGTCTCTTGTAATGAGTGTTTTCTCAGTGTCTTTTCTGATTGTTCAGAGTCATCTCAAATGCTCAGTTTGTCCAGAGGTTTTCTTACCAATGCTTGGCTGCTGATTCAGTGGTTTCAAAGCAGCCTCTTTGCAGGCTAGGGGTTATGATGCCACATCACGATCTTTATCTGCCTATTTCCGCTCAGCTTCCTATTTTCCTTTGCTCCAGCTGTATGTCAGAATTGTACAAATGTTTCTTTTCCTAAATGTGAAATCTTGGTCTATGACATACAGTGAGAAATAATTTCAGACTCCAGCAGAGTAGTTTCTAGGGGAATAGCTGTTCTAGTAATGCTGTGAACTGTATGGACTCTTCCCAACTCCAGATCCATCTCAGGATTAAACCCAAGAGGATATCCACCCCATCTCCCCATGCACTAATTTGTCCCAGAAAAAAGTGAGGCCCCTGGTGTGGATGTCCATCTGCCGCTCTGACCTGATTCTGGCCTCAGTTCAGAAAGGACCTTGGCGTGTTCCAGACTTCCACACTGAAGCCTCCTGGAGACCACTGGGAGCTATGATGTGAGCTGCGACCCTGTGATCTGATGATGAACAATTACACATTTTGCAACTGAATGTAAAATAAAGTAAGCAAACTCCAAATAAATTATGATAGCTCTAAAATAGGAGAATTCATATAGGGAGTTAGTCAGGTCTGGCCATTCCAAATGGCTCCCTGTACAGAGAAACTCTAACATCAGGTATGAGTTTTGATCCTAGATTGGGTAAGATCTTGAGCAAGCTACTTAACTTCTCAGTTACACGTCTGGGTTTTTTGTTGGTGTGTTTTGGGTTTTTTTTAAAGCAACAACTTATTATTCCAACAACTCATGCAGTAGGTAGCTTTGAGACTTAGAAAGCTAGTATTTTTAAAGAACTATTTATGATGTAACATAATAATTTAAGCATTTAGGCCTTGAAAATCAATCTCTTTAAAGCCCTTGAGAGAAATGTTAGAGATATGCAAAAATGCAGATGTTAGTAGAAGAAGCATGTACATATCCAAAAGCAACATTTGGCCCCCTTAAGCCAAATGAAAAAACTTTCATGCTTACATGCACACTCACAAACCTACCCTGCTGTGAAACTAGATACCATTTTCTGATTAAATGCTTACTCAGTCTGACTGTACCACAGAGTGACTGTAATAGTAATAAAGCTGTGGCGTGGCATAGATTAAACCTTTAGGACTTTGTGGAGGTGCATTTCTGGATAATTATATAATCAATAAAAATAAGAATAAGAAGAATAACACATATCTCTTACAGAGCAACCTTTATCTTTGGCTTTTAGGTTGTGCCAGCGTGTAAAGTTTAAATCTGAACTTAGAACGATTTAATCTAGTGGAGAATTGCAGTTATCTCATGGACACGTACTTTGTGCAGTGCTCTATTTCTTTTATGGAATTGAAATTATGGATGTATTTACTCTGTGTTTGCTGCAGCAAATGGAGGTGATTCTCAGTGGAGCAAGCATGAGTGCAGAGAGAATGTAAAGATTATGGGAAAAGTCACGTTTACAGGCACGGGGCTATGGTCCAGCATGCAGCATTATAACAGGCAAATCCTGGCCTCTGCTGAAGGGCCAAAAGGACAGCAGAGAGGTGGGGAGCCTCCTATCTCCCCCCAAACCTGGGTACTTGCAAAAGAGGCTGTCAGCATCCTGCTGTTGGTGCAACGCTCCGGTCTGCCTAGTGACGGCAGCGGGGTGAGGGGGAAAGGAGCTCTTCTCCCTTGTTTCTCTTGTCCTTAGCTGGGCTACAAGCCATTTACTGAAACCTTCAGGGGTGGTGTAACATCACTCCCCAATCTCCTGGGGAGCTCTGCCTCCCTTAGCACCTCCCCGTTTGCCCTGCCAGAACAATCTTTTGAAGGCAAAGGAGGTCTCAGTACAGTCACTGGTGTTTTCCAGGGAGCTGGAAAGGCATTAGGAGGTGGGCACTTTCTTGTCTGGTGCCTTTTCTTAGCTGATAGCTCCTTCTGGCACTTCTGTGAAATTGGGAATTTTTGTTTGTATGATTTTCTGGTGGAGAAAATCACTTTTGTGGACTGATTGAAAGCCAAATTTAGCAGTTTTAATACTTTCAAATCCAAATTTTGTAAACAAAGCTTGTAAATTGTCTAAGTACTATAGATTTAAAAAAAAAGTTTCAATTCAAAATTACATACTGTGTCTAGTTTTATCTTTGTTCTAAAAGAATAAAAACAATCAAAAAGATAAAATTATCTATATATTTTTTAATTAATGATAAAGGACTACAAACTTTCCATTTGATCTGGTTTATTTTTCTCAAACAATCAATTCACATACCTCCTCTTTTTTTTTTTCCCTCTAATTTTGAGGCACTTTAGGTAATGCCACAGTTGGGAACATATTTAGTCCAGCTCTATTAAATAAGGTAGGACATTAAAGAGCCTTCCAAGCCCTTTCCTTTAGATATGGATTCTTCCCAACTCCAGATCCATCTCAGGATTAAACCCAAGAGGATATCCACCTCGTCTCCCCATGCACTAATTTGTCCCAGAAAAAAGTGAGGCCCCTGGTGTGGATGTCCATCTGCTGCTCTGACCTGATTCTGGCCACAGTTCAGAAGGGACCTTGGCATGTTCCAGACTTCCACACTGAAGCCCCCTGGAGACCACTGGGAGCTACGAGAGCTGCGACTTGGGCTGAGGACATTAACTGCACATGCAAAATGGTGACTGAAAAATTATGATAAAATGTGATGAATGTGATAATATGATACAATTATGATAAAGTGATGTTAAAAAGTGGTTATAAAAGCTGTCCTTCAGGAGTGAAACGAACAGTTCAGTCACAATTCATCAGCTATTCCTAGGAGACATCTTAAACTGGATGTTTTGACAAAATATCAGTAATATGGTTATTCTCAGTGACTAGCAGAGACCCTGACAGAAATTTTTTTTGGCCATCTGGTTTGTCCATTGGAAAAAAATAGGAGATAATTTTATCTCTATTACTTTGACAGACCACTAATTTGTTTTTGATATAATTAATATTGGCTCAGCACCAGTGAAGCTTTATTAAATTTAGGGGAAAAAATTTCTTCTGGCTTAAGACACTGAAAACCAGTTAAGAATCAGGACTTACAGTTATTATACTGGGATTTTCTGTCATTGGTTACAAGCACAGAATAGAATAAAAATATTTATACATACCGATTCCAATGTGTAATGACATTCAAACCAGAATAATTCCTGGGTGTCTTCCCCTGCCTTTTAAATCATAATTCAGAGTATCTGAGCAAAAAGCATGGTTTTGTAAAAATGAAAGCCCACTAAAAATATAGGGAGGAGCAAACTGTGGGCATTCTCACCACATGTTTAATTATGAAAAGGTGCTTTAAAAAGGAGGCTGGTTGTCCAAGATTTTCTATGTTGTAAAAGGGAAAGACTCCTCCAAACAGTGATTCCAAATAAATAGGGTAAGTTTCTGCCCAGAAGGACCTCAACAGTGGCTTCTTTCTCCCCTTTAACTATGGAGGAAACCAAAGGATATTCACCTTGTTAAACTTAAAGCATACCCTTCTGTTTCTCTCTTTTGCCTTTATAGGAAGCTCAGGTAGAATAGCCTTTAAAATGTTAGATGTCAGGAATCTCCTGCTATAAGTACTCCCCAAGACTTCCACAAGACTCTCAAGTAACGACTTGCAAATTGCCAGCTTTTATTTTGTGCTCCCCTGCCAGAACTCTTACTAGCTTTCCTATGGGAAGAACTTGTGGGAATAGAAATCCTGGTGTTTTTATTGGGTTTGGGTTTTTTTTTTGCAAGGCTCTGAACCCAAGTCAGATTCCTAGATTGCTGACTTACTTAAACTGCCAGTTGAAGTTTTGATTGTGCAGGAAAATATGTCAATATTAAAACTTGAAAGGAATACGTTTTTCCCTTCATTCTGTTAACTGCTTTCTCATTTTCCTTTGGGAATATTAAACTCATTTCAAAAAATTTGATATGAACAATGAATGAAAATTATAATTAGTTATAAAATGCTAAACCAACTGTCAGGAGCATCAAGAAACTATGAGCAAAGATAGTTTAAAGATGAATATCCAAAGTAATTGTCCAGGTTCCCAACCCGCAAAAATGCCATCAGACTAAGTGGGCTGCCAAGAAAAAGACCTGTATGCATTGGTGAAAGGAGAGACTGGGGCCCATATCCTGCCAAACACCAAATGGGGTTATGAGTCACACCTCATCTGGAAGAAAGAACAAAACTGGTTCCAGTCTTCAGTGACAACCAAACTATTATTCGGAGCTGAAAACTCCCGGTTAACAAGGAATAGATTTTTGGTTTAGATTCAAATGTATGAATTTTGTGAATTTCAGAATGTTAATTACTAATTGCTGATTCCCTTAACTACACAGATTGTTAAGGAGTCAAAATTATAAAAAAATGAAAGGTTTTCCTGGCCATCTAACGCAGAAAATGATGCCACATTATTGTGCTCTTGAAAAGACGTATACTTCTACTAGTACAGCTGGCTAGTGTTTACTTCCATGGGTTATTTTATAGAGATATAATAGTATCTGTTGGCAGTAGGTGCCTGTGTATCAATAGAACAATGATGAGGAACAGATACTGCTAGCTAGCTGCTGTAAATATAAATTCTAAATAAAAAGAAATTCAGGTGGGAGTGCAATTAAATTATGTATATTATTAAATGACATAAATGAATCTATTCTTCTAATTATGTTCAGGCTCACAGATGAAAGGATAACAGCAGGGATGATCGTGAATGAAGAAAACTGATTTCACACTAGACTGGGGAAAAAATTCTGAGAAGGAATCATAAAGAAGGTCTTGACACATCCTTATAAATGAGAATTTTCACTTGGGACAAGAGTTTTACCTGTGATACTAAAAAACCAAGGGTTCTTCACTGAGCAGCTCACCTGATTTTGCCCTAGGTAGTTTAAACTGCTGTTATAAAATGATGTCTCCTTAGTCACACGAGATCTGCTCTTCCTCTACATTCTCAATATAAATTGTTTAATTAATTGCTAGAAAGATGACATTTTAATTAACAATGGAAATTCTTGGGGTTGGGTTTTCCAGGCAAATTTTAATATTCTTTGTGATAGTCTTTATGAAAGATTTGCAGCTAGCATAAGAAATGAATAAAAACAACTAGAATGAGGAAGGGCAATATAAACATGATATCTGAGACCTGGATTTCCACACATCCCCCCCCCCATAGACACAAAGCACAGCTCACCTTAAAATGGAATGAAGAGAAATTTCTGCACAAACCCTAGAGGTAAAGCCTCTTGCCACATCACCTTTATCACATAAATCATGGGCAACTGTCTGAGCTTTCAGTGTCCTTCACAGTCAGTTTCCACCCTACTTTCCACCCCAGCAGTAAGATGATGACTTTCATCTCCAGTCAAACAATAAGGTCCTACCCACCATTTAGTCTTTTCAGAAACATGCATTTGTGCTTTCTCCTTCCCTTACACTATGGTGAGGAAGAAGTTCTCATTCCTTGCTTTTCAGTATCTCAATGGAGTGCTTTTGTGCTAGAATCCAGGTTTTCTCCTGCCCATGTCCTTTGTATGTTCTTTGGGGCAGAGAACATCTTTTCCTGAGTGTAGGCAAAGTGCACAGCACATCAGGAGCCTGTGTCTGAAAATGTGCCTTTCTGCTTCAGATTTTGGTTTCATGATCCCCTGGACAGAGTAAGTTCAAGAGGCTTATGCTGCCTGAAGCACCACAGCTATGTTGTTCCAGTATTGAAAGTTTTTTGCTTATGGCCACCTCATCTATGAGTACAGGCATGGTTTTGGATAGCAGGATGGACGTACTTCAAATCAAACTATTGCATACAGTAATAACTGAATGCATCAACAGTAAAAACCTTGTTACTTTAGAAGGCCTCAGTAGCTTTTATTGATGGTATTTTCTTCTCAGGGATGATCATGTGAGGAAAAAAAAAAAAGAAAAAAATTTCCAAATATCAAAAACAAAGAAAGGAACAGGAAACAATAGGAGGAAGTAATGCTTGTACTGGTTTTCACAGATACCAGTGGACACTGCCTAAAACCCTAAAAAACCTCTTTTAATTATTTTTATATTTCTAGCAGTTTCCCATTTCTACAAAGCTGTTATTACGAAGACATTTTTTATGTAGCTACAACATGTGGATTTCCATGGAGCTGGAAGCCCCTAACCTTAAAGGCAATGACACCAGTTCATGAAATGGAGATATGAATTAGCTGCAGACAGATATTGATGAACACATATGTATATGCCTGTAGAAAACCCAGAGATTATTTTCTCAGTGCATTCTTCTTAGATAGCATAAATCTATTTTCATCATTTAATGTAGTGCTCACTTAAGTACATGCACACTGGTGACTTTTGCATTATCATGAGATATTCCCTGGCTATCTTGGGAGCTGGAAGTACTGCTGAGTGAACCCTTTCAAATTCCTCAACAGCTTACTCAAGCTGTTTGAGAATGAAAAACAGCGTGCTTTCTATATTGCAAAAATACTGTCATGATGCCCTACATTCAACCTAACTTTGGCATTTCCTGATTTTCAGAGCCAAAATCTGTTGGTATAATTCAACTGGTTTCAGCGGGCTCATGTCAGCAGAAAATATGGTCCTCTGCTTCACATTGCAGCTTCCACCTTGTTTTAAAATACTCTGTTACATCTAACTTCTTAGACATTTTAAAGGCAAGAAAGGGGGGAACACACATGAAGACTGCATGGCTGAAAGAGTTTGTCACTTCTACCCACAACTTGGATTCTCCAAAGTTTTCAGAGGAGTTTACCATGCCAGTGTTTCGCTTTCTTCTGTATACTGGGCTAGCTTTGCCAGATCATGACTTTAATCACTCATTTAGTTGGGTTTACCTCCCATGCTACAACATACTCTCAAAACTCTTTGTTCTTTGTTTTTTCATTTCTTGGAGTTTACCTTTCTATATAAATAAACTTTTCATTCAGTATGGCACAGGTCCATTTAGCCATCCCCAAATGTTCAGACAGTAAGGGCTGGGGGCTGTTCCACTGCACTCCCCTTTCCCTTCTCCTGCCTTCAGAACTGAGGTCTGAGAAAGCCCATATTACCAGAAATGTGCTAATGATTAACTAATTCTGATTTTTATTTTTTTTTTAATTGCACTAATTTGTCTCCAAACCTTCTTCTGTGGGGTCAGAAATGAACGGTCGTACATAGATCTTAACTTTAATTTCCTTTTTTTTTTTGGATGGGGGCAGCATTGGTATTTTGAGGGTTCATGTCATCATGAAGAAAAAAATCATAAAAATTATTATTTCAATTTTAACCTAGTTTGAGGTTTTCTCACTTTCTCTTGGTCCAAAAAAAATGTCAAACTTCCCCCCCCCCCCCAAACTAAAACCTGAATTGGAGAAGTCCTAAAAGAAAGTCTCTGAATTCTTACTGCTTTCTTGAGGGAAAATGTTTTCTAAGCTGAAGTGTTCTGTTAGATCAGAAGATTTTTCCAAGCCTTTTGATTAAAATGACATTCATCACTTAGGGCACTATAGCATATGCTGAGGTGAAGAGCAGGTAAGCTGATTGCTGTAACTACGTGGTCCACAAAATAAAAATTGGACAATTTGCTGTAATTTAGAAAGATGAATGTGATGCACAAAAGTATATATTTTATTTGAAAGCCAGATTGCATGTCTCTAATCAGGATTTAAAATCTGAATGAGAAGAAACAGTACCATAATTATTTTCCCATAGGAGAACAAAGAGGTTGTAAAAGCACCTAATATATCTCTTTGAAGATTTTGAGAAACTCTGAGTAGAGCCGCAGAGTAGTAAGGAAAAGCTACTGCTACCCTTTACCGCAGTCTTGTTAAAATAAAAACTGTTTTACAATTCACTGAATGGTTTTTGCTTGCAAAAATAAAAGAAGCCAAATATTTCCATATGCAAATATTTTAGATCTACCTTACCTTCGGTGTATTTCTTTGGGTTTCAGTGAAGTTGCACCATAGATGAACATTGTCCTTGTTCTTTTCAGTTTCTACACACATCTTTTTATCGGCCTGAATTTCAAGCTTTTAATTAAAACAAATTTTTGCTGCTCTTAAGAGCTTTCAGTTGGAGCCTAATGGGCCTCTGTACATCTCAGACAGGAAAGATGTAGTGCTGAACACTTTATGCCACCTTCATTTCTCTTTCTGTGTGTAGTCTTTCTTGAGCTACTGTATTAGCTTGTAGTTGTATCAATGACGGACAAGCCCTTACAAACCAATGCACCTAAGCCTAGGTGCCTTTAACAAAGCATATATAAAAAGAGAGAGAGATGTGTACTACGTGGAGCTTTCTGCTTTATCTGCCCAGGACTCTGGCAATGCTCTGAATTGATTTACGGAGAAGGGAAAGGGATTTTTGCTTCTAGCTCTGACTGTCATCTGACTCTCATTGTGACATTGGGCAACTCACTTTACTTCTCTGTTTTCCTTTCTTTTCTGACTTCTTTCTGACTTTCCCTATTTGTTTAGAACATGATTGCCTATCTTTATTATTTCTTTTCCTGCCATATGCAAAACATTTGTGCATTGAACCAGTGGAAGACCAATAGCACATAAAAACACTACCATCTGAGTCAGAGTCCAGCAACAACTCATTCAGACAGGCAAAATCTTCAAGCGGTCCTTGACCATTTTATGTGTTGGGTTAGCCTGCAGCACACTGAGGCCTGAGTTCAACTGGGACTCCTACAGCTATTCCAGTAAAATATAATCATAAATAACAAATAAAATACAATAACAATTATGAAAAAGCTTATTTGACAGATGTCATCAAAGTCCTCTGCCTTTTTTTTTTTTTTATTTATTTCTTCTTCCTACATTGTGATAAACTGTTGAGCACTAGGAAGTGTCAGCTGGTGGTGGTGTTTGTGTTTGGAGCAGTCCTTGGTAGAAGGACTTATTTGATGAAAGCTTTTTTTTTTTTTTTCCTTTCTTTTCCTTGATTAGAATCAGTCCTCACAGCAGGATTGCTCCCTGATCTCAGGAGTCCTAGGGGAAATACAATAGACATGAATGGTCTTTGTGACCTTTATTTTTGCTCTTGGACTCATGCTTATAGGTATGTAAGTCACTTTCCTCTCCTCTTACCTATATGTGGTGAGATCACATCCGTAAGTTCATACTTGGCTTATACGTGGTGTCTTCCACCACAGATCTTCTCCCTTGGAAAATTGGACTACAAGCTCCTGATAGTCCTTGCCAGAGCTGTTTTTAGTAAGATTAAGTGCCTATAATAACTTACCTGGCAGAGAAGTCTAACTAGTCCAGAAGTTCATTATTGTTTCTCTTCCTTTAAAAGGCAGAATGCCAGCTTGAGAGAAGAGCAGGACTCTAAGAGAGGAACACTCCGTACAACTCTCCCCTTGCACTCCTTTTTAGCACCCTTACACAGCTGGAGAGAATGAATTCTCCTCCATGGCCTGACCCTGTGAAACCAACACGAAACGTGCACATATAATCCTTAAACAGAAATCTATGGACATACGTAATTGGCCTGCAGATATGATCCACTGAGGCAAAATTCTCCCTATTCAAACTATTTCAAGGACAGTGGGCACCTTTCTATTTGCAGGAGGAGATCCCTGAGGAATTTAATACTTTCCTTGTTTCTCTGCAGTTTTCCTGTTCAAAGGAGAAAATGTATATATCTGCAGCCCAGATGAAGGGAATACTGATGTAACTCTTTCTGTGATAAAACAGAGAGAGGCCTTGAAAAGTTAATTTTGAGAGGAAACATTACCTTCTGACCACTTTCACAAAGTAAGTCCTGTTTAATCATCCTACAAACATTTGAGAGGGAAAAAATGTCTTTAAGGTTATTGTGACATTTTCCACATCACTTTATAAATAGATGGTGGCACTAGTTCAAAAACAGTATCTCTGACTTTAAGCAAATCAGTTCTGACTGACTTCATCAGCTTAAGCTGGGGGTATGCTAAAAGCCTTGCAGAAAGGACATTATGATTAGAAAGAAAACCATTTAGAAAAAATCTTGCATGGGGAAAATAGGGAGACAAAAAGATGGAAAGAAAATAGATGCATTATTTCCTTCTAGTTCTCAGTTCATTCTGAGATTTTTTTAATGAGAGATGAAAATGTTTATATGGAAGCTTTTGACACACACATCCTTTTCCAATAAGTTATCCTGTGAGGAACTGCAGACATAGAGAGTCTTGTTCATACTTCTTTGTTGTTTCATACTTCTTTGTAAGATGTTAATTTTCAGAAAGACATAGTTATATCTACAGGGAGAGGGAAAAGAGCAGGAAATGTACATCTGTGGTAATATCCATATTGTCAGTGGTATGACTGCAGCTCATGGAGACAGACTTAAGTTGGATATAGATTTGAGTGCCTCAATTCTTCCATTAATGCAGTGACTCCAGTGCTGAGCTTGGGAGGTACCTGTCCATCAGGCTGCCCCGGTACACATGCCAACTGCTTTAAGCTGGCACAAATTAATCTCCACAAGTTGTGCTGTGCTCCTAACTTCAGAAAATTTTCTTCTTAGTGACATAATGAATAATATATTAGAAGGAAAGGAAAAAGGAATGTAGAGTTAGATTCCCTTTCAATTGCCTGGCACAAACCACTGCAAAATTTTCAACTGAAAATTCATAAGAAAATAAGAAAATATCCATTAGATGAAGTTAGTCTACCAGACTCTACATCAGCTGTCTTTGTCTCTCACCAGAAGATGAGGCAATGTGGTGGGGGTACAATATGACAGAGCAGATCCCATAGAAATAAAATAGCAAAATCTAGGACAAGCCCTAAATCACTTTAGTAATTTATGGCGTTGACAATGGGCAGAACATAGCACCATGAGAATTAGATAGATTTGCCTCATTGCCTGGCAGTCTCCTCATCCTTCAGCAGCAACTAGATCTTGAGTGAGAATCAAGGTCATAACATATAAAAAACATAACTCTTGGAAGTTACAAGCTGAACTAAAAGATAATGCATGAGCAATTATTTTCAGATCCAGCCATTTATATTGTTAGTGACAGATCAACACATATACTGAGAACAAAAGATTGAAAGAAAAATCAGATCAGTTCTTCCTTCTTTTTCCATTGAGAATCTAAAGTTCAAATTCTGCTATGTGTTACAAACTTATACTGATTACAAATAGCCTATTTAGAGTGTGACACTAAGTGAATATCAAAATCATACCACTTCCTAAAGGAGGAAATTAGAGCAAATTATAAGTACTGAACTATCAAAAGGCATTGAGTGATGTATAGGACTTGATCCATCCTCCTCTGAGGTAAACAGGCCCAAAGCCTTGTATTATTAACCAGTGACAAGGGAGATTTACCATCTCCAGTCTGCAAAGCACCCAATGCCGAAGGAATCGCAGGAGGACTAATGAAAAAGACAAAACCAAACCAGATCAGAAATTGAGTGCATATACTGCCTTGTCCCCTCCCCTCCCAGCTCCACAGTTGTCACAATGCAGGCTATTAAACTGTCAAATATCACCTCTTCATCCCTCATTATTTCTGTGCTAGCATTGGTCATAAAACTCCCCAAAGACTTTCTTTTTTCAAAGTAAACAGGTTTTTTATATTTTCATATTATGAACTACTTAAGCTTAAAATGCCACAGAATGTCTGTTTTAGAAGTTGCCATACTTAAGAGTTTCTGTTTAAGATTTTTGTAAAACAAACTAAAATTCACCATAACCTCTATTTTCCTTAGTTACACTGTTCTGATTGTATCATAATACTGGAGGACCGTTACACATTTGCCTTTTTGCTCAGTCTTCTAGAAATTGTCATGTACTGCAAAAAATTATTTCACCAGTCCAAATAGTGAAAGATCAGGAGCAAGAAGTGGTTTTTCTCCCACCAGGTGCCAGGAAACCTGGACAAGGTGCCACCTCCAGCGCGAGGAACCATTTAATCAAGGTAAGCTTTTAACTTAGGTGTGGAATACTTGACAGTGAGGCTGAAATCATAATGGAGGATCATTTGAGAAAGACCATCTATGGAAATTGTATCAGAAGGAGGATTTCTTTATGAATGTTTGGAGAATATGGGGTTGAGACTGAGACTAAGCGTGCTGAGAAAGAGAAATATCTTGGAATCACTGAAAAGACACTTAAAACTCATAAAAGGTTATCTGAACAATGTCGAAACTCAGGCAAGAGTTTTAATACTGGTTTTGGCTTCCCCTACCCCAACCTGCCCCAGGAGACCTAAATATATCTTGAGCTGTTTAAGTCCACCACATGTGTGTCTGTGTGCACACACCATACTTGTCACCAAGAAACCGCAAAGAAACTGCAACAAAGGTCAGCAACTCTGATGTAAATTAGACATTAAAAAAGCCTACCATATTGCTTTTTTCTTTGGCAACAAGTGTGCCAATGTGGTTTGCTATGCTAACAGGTCCAGATCCTCCCAGCCAGTACCTAAACTCTATCAGAGCCCAGCAAAGCCAAAGGCAGCAAAGGAGTTTCAATCTGAGCTTAAAATAGCAGCTTGGGGTGGAAATTCATCAAGGTTTGCAATAGTAACCATTGCACAGCTTTTTCTTTAGCAATTTCTTCTACTATGTACAACGGTACAATTAAATATTAAAATATTAGACAAATATGCTACATTTTTGACACAAATTCTGGAACTGTCATATTACTGTTTCATTGCCTTTTTTTTAATTAGCTTTGTCTATCTACTAGGACTTTCTAAGTTTTTTTTTTCTAGCTTCCATTAGATGTCAACTCTAACATTTTTCCATCTTACTAGTAAAAGAATGGAATCTTTTTTGTCAAAACTGCTTTTCAGGCATGTTTGATGAGCAGTATCACTGTTTTAAAATTAATAATAAAAAATACAATGACTTCTATATTCTGTGGTTGGGATGGAAACAATACTTGGTTTTCTGGATCCTGAGGAAAATCTACATTTAATCATGAATAAAGAATGCTTTCTGGACATTAAAGGTGGCTAGAGAAGTGAGGCAATAAGATAGTGTTGTACTTTAAGATAAAGAACATTTCCCATCAAAGGGAAAAGGAACTGACAAACAATAATCCATTAAAGTTAGCATATAGATACTAAATTAATAAATTGAAAGTATTGTAGCTATTTTTTTTCCCCTCTCTGTTGACCAGAAAGGGTATCCTTTTGAGCATAGCTTGGGAGAACTTGCCTGTAATACGTGCAACAAGAGGCTATAGAGTGAGTTACTACAAATAGAGCTTTTATAATATGTATGGAGGATTAATCTATGAAGTCATCCACCACTGGGGTCTAAGATGATCACTGACAGCAAGCCTTTTAATGGATACTTAACATATGTATGAGAACTGTAAAGGCAAAGAAAATCCAAATGATGTCTGTGTCTGTGAACACAATTAAGTCAGCAAAGGTTTACCTTAAAGAAAATTTCTTTCTTTCCTATGTTTCATTACCCTTCCTTAAAATTCATTTGATAAATTGGATTTTGTTTAATCTGTGTTTAAATGTGTATTCCCAGTGCATGTACTGAAAATTATGCAGATCTTTTGTTCTGATATGTTGCAATAAAGGTAAAAAAAAAATTCTCTCTGTCCTGCATTGCAATATATCTAGTCCTCAAGCATGTTTTTTTATGTAAACTGGAACAATATCAACTAGTGAGCAATTAAAAACTCCAAGAACATGAGTGTACAAACAAAGAAAAATATCTGAGTTGAACTCAATTAGATTCTAAAGCAGAGGTTAAAGTGACACTTGGAGCTTACTTTTCACTATTTCTAATTTAGCTATTACTGTAGCAGTTGTTCAAATTCTGTGAAAACTAGTGACTTGTACCTGACCCGATTTTTCTATGCTAACTGTGTAACTGTGCGAGATGATCAGTCAGGTGTGAATCTTTCTACTTTACAGTTGCTCAGACTGAGATGAATCACACCCTGCAAGCACTTACCTCCCTCCACTGACTGCAGAGAGAGATGGGGGGGACCAGCGTAGATTCAGACGTCTCCACTGCAGATGCTGAAATGAATGACACCCCACATTGTGCTACGCAAGGGGCACAGGCAAAAGGCATTACTAAAATCTTCCTGAGTTCTATTGTCAGTAGAATCTAAACCTTATTCTTTTGAAGTGAAGGTGCAGTGAGTGTTTACGGTGTTTGGGGATAGTGATGTGCCAAATGGAGCAATTTCAGAGCACCTTTCTGGGCTCCATGGGCATTACATCACAGCCTGTGTTTATCTGGAATCCCATTCAATGATGAAAGCAGACCTTCCAGTATTGCATGTCAGTACTCCTCTGGATACAAAGATATTCTTCAGGATAAATTAAAATTGTTTCTAGCTCTTCTGTAGGAGGAGAAATGTGATGAGAAGGCAGTGGTTCCCATTGTACTCCTGCACTGATCACAGAGCTGGCAAGTCCTGCAATGGAAAATACTATTGCATCTTGGGATAAAACTTGTTCAATGTGTTGAGTACAGCCATCCTTTCTTAAACACAGAAGAATCTGTTGAACTTCCCTGCAGTGTCCAGAAGATGAAATAATAGCAGATTCACACAGAAGAGGGGTATGCCAAACAAGCAACTGATCTTTTAACTAGAGGGACCATGTCCTTGTCCAGGAGTCACTTTGAGAATAAGGGTATTTAAAGAACAGAAAAAAAAGGACACTATCCAGGAGATTATTTTGAAGAAGCTTTTTGTTTCTGGTGCTAGCAGGAAGCAAAATATCTGAAAGGAAAAAGCTCATGATAAAAGGAGGAGACTTTAGTTAGGACAATACTGATAAATCTCATCAGCTCTTGAGACCTTGGACATTTTATGTGTTTGGTTTTTTGTTTTGTTTTGTTTTTTGTTTGTTTGTTTTTGTGAGGAGTGTGCATCTTGCTATGACTAGGGTCAGTTTGGCAAGGGAAGGGCCAGATCTTCATCCAATTTCAGCTTTGGCTGAGGAAAGTCACCAGACCTTGAGCACGTGCCGCATTTGCGCAGCTCATGGAGTAAGAATTCACAGGAAGGACTCAATAAGGAGAGGCATCTCCACTTTCATCAACCAATATTGCTCAGGCAGAGACTGCATGAGAGCACAGGTCCAATCCCTCCTTTCCCTGGGAAGTTCCTTACAGCAGCTGGCTGGAGAGCAGAGGGGTGAGCAGGTACAGCCACCACCAGGGTCTGCAGCTCTGGAGGAGGGCTGCTTTCTAAGAGAGATGAGAGCAAGCAGAAATGGAGGAAAGAACTGATCCTTCATTGTGCCAGCAAGGAAAAGGACAGGACAGGATTAATTTTGGAATAAAATCACCTAGACCTTAATTTGAATGGAGAGAGATGAAGAGCAGAATGAAGTTAAGTACTTGCTAAAATAAAAACAATGTTAAAAAAATCCCTTAAAATCCAAATAGAAAAACTATTCTGTCCAAACGCAAAGGCCATGATTTAAGAATCATTGGTATTTATTTCTGCATGCCACAAGACATTTGCTTAATTAGAGAAACATGCTTTCATTGCATTCTGAGTCAATTTAATGGAAAAAACCATGTTTTTTATAAATTTTGAGGGTTTTGTAAAACCTCAACTCTCTGGATTCTCTGATCCTTAACCTTACTAATTATGTGCTTTGTTTTCATTACGAATACCATTTAAACTTCACAAACCCCTTTTACTCCTTCATTTCCAATGTCATGTAGCATATGTGTGCAAATGCCCCACTGTTAGGAGTTCTTCAAAGCACCCCCTGCTCCAACTTTGGTCACATTGAACCAGTAACTTTCTCTTGCACTCATCAGATAAATGAAGTCCTATTGGATCAGGAAGAAAGCCATGGTGGGCTGACTGTCCGTGAGGGGCCATAGGCACCCTTTCCCATTATTTTTCCTTCTTGGTGTGGGGATAGCCAAAGCTTCAGTCTGCCGCAGTACTTGTGGTGTGTCTTTTCAAGCAGAGACACAGCCAGCCCTCCTGAGCTTTGCAGGAAATGAAGGAGCTAACTACCTGGCCAATTTGCATGCACCCATGTAGCGTGCAGTCTTTCAAGCTTACAGGATAATTTATTGAAACAAATGCCTGCCATTTTCTATATCATAAATATAATATTTAATCTGCACTAGTTGCTTAAGACAAATTTTATTACGTACTTTTCTTATACAAGGTTTTAATAGGCTATGGTGGAGAGTTGTACACAGTTAATGCATGCTATGATGTGTGTAAAATCTAAGATCAGGGAATGCGGTGTATATTTATAGCAGCGTCTGGGAGATTATATGTAATGAATATATTATACCACATACACACCAGAGGCAGAGTTAAGGATGCGCACAAATCCTGCAGTGTGGCATTTCCTAACTTCTGTGTGCTTAACCGTACAACCTTAACATTCCTTGAATGTTCTCCAATAGAATATCTATCAGCCCATATAATCAGCTTGCAAGTTACTCCCACAGAGAAAGATATTTCAGATTGTCCTCTTCCAAGAGACATTAATTAATGCATTTTCATTTTGAAATGCACTACTTTCCAGCCAACACGTCCTGCTGAAGATTAAAAAGCTTTAAATCTTTGTGGAGTAAGGCTCCCCAGGAAGGTTAAAAAAATACTATCTTCATCCCTTTTCCTAGGGGCTTCTCTGTTTTGCCCTTGCACTAAAGCTATTATGCACAGCTTGAATTCTGGGAAGACATGATGCTGTGGAAATACAAGTAATTATACTATTCTCCCTCATTTTTACCAACTATTATTTTCATTTTTGCCTTCCTTTCACTTTTTTTCAGCTGTTTTTATCTGCTGCAAACATCACTTGCAGGTTATTACTTGCAGAGAAAATGCCAGCTGAAAATTGGTGATACATTGGTGAGATGTAAATGATTGCATATTGGGGGCCCCAAATTACAAAATAGCTATTTGGGTAACCTATTTACTCTGAATTCTTACATGCTGGGCAATTCCCAAGTATTTTAAAGGTTTTGTGCAAATTCCTCTATGAAATTACACCTGTAGTGCACTGTTCTTTATTAAAAGCAATAGAATGTAAAGATGTGAAAAAACGTATCATCCTTGGTAAAGCTAGCAAGCAATTTTGGGTGGCACCACAGACCTTGTAATAAAAGCTTACAATTGAGGAATTACAGATGGATGATAGTTCCTGAATCAAATACAGCTCTGGAATAACCAAAGACAGAATCATTAGTTTCTAACACCTAGCCCACAAACCAGACCAAGGCGGCTGGCATGTACATTCATATGGTTATATTTTATATTATGAATGGATTGGTTTTTATAGAATTATTTATGAGTATGTTTTGAAACAGAAAAATCAGTTACCAATACAGTTTAGATTTTACCTAAGCAATAAAAATCATAAAACAACATTTTGTTGCCTTTTAATTGTTCTTTATCTAATAAAGGGAGTGCATTGCTGAAACCCTCTGTTTTCAGAAAAATGACATTGGGGAGGATATAGTAAATAAAATGATGAACTAGCTTTATTTTTATGCTCAGTATTTATAGGTAAAAATGGCTTCAGCAAAAGAAGTTCAGCTGAGAAATTTTAACATACGCAAGTTTGTGGGCCAAATTGGGATCCAGGGAGTTACACAACAGATGAATTTGGCCACCTGTGTTCATAAAGCTTCCAAACTCTGACAAATACAAGCAGGTAGTAAAACAAAGATTGACTATTGCAAGTTGTAACGGCCTTAAGAACAGCTCTTGAGACTTGATGTCACAGGTGACATTGCCGCCTGTATTAAGTCTCCATGCTGTTTTGGCTGTGCAAAGGTATCCACGATGCCCAGCTGGGTAGAGACGAATGCCATTGAATGGGCACATGCGCCTCAGCCAGGGTACATCAAACAAACATCATCTGCTGTCACAGACGACATGATGTCAGGCTTCTAGCGTGAGATCATCAGAGCTTACCATTAGTGTCCTGGCTGTGCTCAAGATACTGTCTCAAATGAGGACAATGATCAATTAAGTTATTTGACAGCACCTGTGAGACCACTGAATGAAGTGGGGCTTGCACAGACCAGGAGCAGAGAGGCAGGACCTGGGCAGTTAAGGTTTCTGCCCTGTTTTATCAGACAACCTGCCATAATATCTGGTATTATTATTTATCTTGAAGGACATTTTATTTCTCTCACCTAAGGTGTTGGGTGTTATTGGTAGGGAGTACAGGTTGATAGGACACCTCCCATACCTGCCAAGAGACATTCCTCAGGGAAAAGATGTTTTGAGCATGTTTGCATTTTCCTCCAAAGGTGAATGTGTGTGATTGTTTTAAAAGGATTAAATTGATACCTTTTGATGTATCTTTACCAGGTTTATGAATGCTTTAACCAAACAGTGGGGGTGATAAATTCATTATGGATGATAAACTCATTATAGTGATACACCTGATATGGGTTATAAACTCATTACAGAAGAGGCCTAGTATGGTGAGGCTGATACAAGGCTTTCTATCACTGTCAGCAAAATTGCAAACTATAAAACTTTGGCTCACAAAAATGATGATCTTGGCACACTCCCCTTTTCCATCTCCCTCTTTCAAAGGGTGAGTTTAGACACTCGCGTAGTTTCAACTATTATCTTCAGCCCCACAGCTCACAAATCCCTACCTATTCTTGTTAACCAGTCCAGGTTCTCAGCTGGTTTCTGACATTTCCTCATTATCATCTAAATTCCAGAGGTAGAGCAGGAATTCCTGTCTTCCCTCCCTGCCCCAGCCCTGCCCTTCCCACAGATATCCCCACCAGCCCTCCTTACGTGCACAGTCTGGGGTAGAGCTTTCTTTCCTCTGATTTTGCTTACGAAAGTGCTGTTTGGCCCCACCACCATGCCCACCTTGTCCAAGACAACATCCTCTTTCTCCTGCAGTCTTCCGTATTAACCTTTGCCCAGAAAGTAACCACATACCCTCTTGAGATCCTTTACTCAGAATGCATTTTTCCACTAGCCTGGCAAGAAATCGCCACTGATAATGACCCAACTGAATGCTAAAATGAATTTCTTGCAACACAGCTTTTGCTATAGTCTTCAAAAATTTCTCACCTCCTGGCGATGACGATCTTTCCCTCCATCTTTCCAGAACCTGTAGGATGACATGAGAAGGACACATACTGCAAGGAAGGTCATGTGAAGGACTAAAAGTCGTGACATAAATCTGCATCTGGAAAATGTATTACTTAAAAGAACTCATTTGAAAACAAGGCCTTTCTAGATAGGACATCTACTACAGACTGCACAGTTAAGTGGCCTCCTTGACTAATGAGTTGAGCATTTGTAGCTGGTGTCCTCAGCTGAATGCAACTCTCATGTTCACTTCTGTTTGCAACCTCTTTACTCATCTGAGGCCTAGATGCTTCCCTGGTCCCTATCTCCAGGACTGCAGACGAGATATTTACTAGAATGTACAGGCAACTGAATCTTGAAGAAACCCTACAGTCAGCTGAGATCCAAGCCTTTTTAGCAGCTGCAGGCTGCTTTGTCTCTCTAACAGAGATAACAGAAGATACTTAGATGAGTAAATAGATCATCACATTTGATAGCAAACATACACCATGTGGCAACTCTATCACTTGGTAACATAACAGAAGTATATTCGAACAGGATTAAGTAGGTAAAGTGGTGATGCTTTTGTTTCAGTGCCAAGGTGAGTTTTCTGAGGGATAGTTCAGTGACAGCTGAATAGCTCAGTGCCACAGAAAAATTTTCTCCTGGTTCTGTGCATTGTGCTGTTTCCTGCTAAATTAGTGAATTGAATTGACTCAGTAAAAGGTCTTGCATATAGCAGAAATGGCACAAAGGAGGGGTGGGAACCTACCTTTCCAGCATAAGAGCAGGACAAAGAGGACTGCAGGCACAGGGTCATGGGGAACAGACAGCCCATTTCAACAGCTCTCTGTTCTGTTGAATCAGGCACCAAGGTACACCGTCGTAATGTGGAAATTTCAATAGAGAAATTTGAAGAGAAAACATTCAGAGTCACCAAGGCCTCACTATAGAGCAGTATTTGGTCTCAGGGTCTTTTGTTTCTAAACATTTTCATCTTAATTATTACTTTTATGGTGATATTGCAACAATATTCACAATGAGTATCCTGTTATGCAATATATTGTACAAATTCAGGAAGACTACCTCAGCTGTAGACAGCCTCAGCCCAAAGTTCTCAGTATGCAAATCCATGTATATGGGAGTGCATCATCCATAGATCTTTATATGCATCACTACAATCTCAGAGTTGAATTCTTACTTACAAAAAATTAGAATTTCAAAAAGGAGAAGAAAATAGCACTTGCAATGGTATGGCCAGCTGGTGACTGTTTCATAACAAGGCCTTTTTTTTCCCCTCCTTTAAATATAATTTGCTGGAACTTTACTTAGAGATGTAACAAATTAGCAGCTATTCATTTTATAATGAAGAAGGCCTCATGTAAATCTAAGCTGTGAATAGGCAATCAGAATTTATTTGGACATAAAGGGTTATTTGCCAGGCTAATATTTCAATATTGAACTCCATACTGCTATCAGTACCATTATAGACAGTTTTATGCAGTTATTTTAAGTTCTTATGTCATTACATTCCCTCTGTTTGATTCTATGTGGTACCTGTAGCTATTACTAACCCCTGCATGAAAGACTACCAGAAAAAGACAAAATGGTTCTTCTTTGGATAATATATAAATTTAACTCATCTCCCCTCAGGTCTGAATAAGCATTAAAATGGAAGCTTTTATTCTCCTGGAACAAACTCAGTTCTGGGGATTCAACAATATGATTACATGCAGGCTTTACATAAGTTCAAACAACAGCAATTAAGAACACCAAATAATCCAGCATTGGTTCATTTAAGTAACTACAAAATGTGCATGACTACATCAGTTCAAACTCCTAATCCATGTACCTTCTAACACCCAAATAATTTTGCACTTCAGTCCTGTCAGTTAATCTTTAGGTGGGACACAAATAGCTCATTGCAGTGATGTTTTCCAGTATGCCCAGAAAATGTTTCCTATTTGGCAGGGTACTTACTGGTGACGTTACTTGGTAAAACAGAGGGCTGAGGCTGATAGATTAGGGGTTCTTCTTGTTGCTGTGCCCCTTCTTTGCCCCTGAGCTTCTTTCTCTGTGCGAGTAACCCTATTGTTTTGAAGAAATGGTGGTCAATTAGAAGGGCAATTGGTTTACCGTGACTGAGTGTTTTGCAGTGGTTTTGGATGAAATGTGTGTGACTGCAGAACACAGTGCATATGGGCAGCGGGGACAGCAGGTCTGCCATGCCTGTGGGCAGCCTGGCTGCATACCCCCAGTCTCCTGGGAAAGCAGGTATCCAGAATCCTGGGCAATGGTATAAAACCTTCAAAATCCAGAAGGGAGATTTTAATTATAATCCCTCTCTCATTTCACAAAGATGTGTGTGGGAAAATTCAGATGCAAGAGCGCCCAAGAGCCTTTATGGTGTCTGTGTGCATTCTTTCCTCTCTGATGGTCATCTGTGCTTAATAAATCAGTAACTTTGTCTGCAAAGGTATGTAGCTGTCTAGTTTTGGATCAGTAAAATTTGAAATCCCAAATCCCAGTTTGTATTAGGTGCCTAAAAGGGACCTACGCCTATGACAAACGTGGGCAACTAAAAATTAGATATCAAAGTGTGAACTAATCACACAAAGCTCACTTAAATCATTGCAGAAAAACTGACATTCCCCAAGGTTAGGAAACAGGTGTCCAACTAAATCTGACAAATTGCTGGAAGTAAGCTTTTCTCTCCAGTGCCTACAAATAAAGTCTTTTGTTACTAATTCATGGAGGGGAGGAAGAAGTTATGTCCCTTTTCCCCTTTGGGGGTTCTGTGCAACAGGTTCCTCCCCACCCCCTGAAAGAGTGCAGCACACTTCATTGCCAGGAAGACACGGTGCTCTGTAGCCTTAGTCTGGTCAGCAATAGCATGGCTGGGGTAGCACAGACCTCCAATGCGTGGTGGATTTTTCCCCCACATGCATTTTTATCAGTCTGAATAGCTCTGCATTTGCCTCCTCCTGTTTGTCTCTCAGCTGTAGTTGTACTTTAGCATGTGATTCTCTATACTGGTCTTTCATGGCAAAATTATTATTATAACTGTGCTGGAGTCACAAGGAAGAAGCTATGTGGGTATTAGGTCATGCATTTGCTTAGCAAGTTATACATGCTACGTGGGCATGTAACACATCCCCATGAGCGGCAGCCTTACTTCTTACTTGTTTTAATTAGTAAATAAATTAACTGTGAATATAAAGCAATATCTTCAAGCAATCAATGTACCAGATCAGAGAAAATACTCAGAAAGTATGAAGGAAGTGAGAATAAGTTGAGCATGTGCTCGAGTGTTTTGCCACTTTTGCTGAGGCTGATTTTTCACATCTACGCATGTATATCATTCTCATTCATCACCCTGCCCTCGCCCGGGGACTCAGGGTCCTCCAGAATAAGAAGAAGAGCCCTAAATCCCTGTCAGCCAGCCGAAGCTGTGCACCGTATAACAAATTTCTTACGTCCCCAAAGGTGGCCTCAAACAATTTTAATAAATCTTTAGCGATGTATCTTCTTTATCTGAAATACATAAAGGTCAGACGGTGCTATTCTGACTGTCCCTGACCCGTAGCTGTTCCCTCCATGGCTGTAGTAGGACTGCTCAGGGTAATATACAGCAGTTGTGACCAGGAGGGGCACTGCCTGGCCGTTCAAGACCAGGCAGTTCTTCTACTGGTGCCAGGCAATGGTCGCTGCCTGCCCAGCCACGCTGGATTTGCAGTGCCCAGGGGAGAGGAGGCACCTCGCCTGCAGGGTCCCGCACAGCCCTGCCTGAGCGCACTGCTAGCACCGGTTGTCTGCAGATTTAATGGAGCTAGCTGCCTCTGTTTTAGCCAGAGCTTCTTTATGCCGCTGCTTCCCAGCTCCCCCTCGGTGATTTCCTTGTTTGGTTTTAACATTTTAATTTTGCCAAAACGTTAAGGCAGCGCTTCACCTGCTGATCGGGTGTAACACTGCTGCAGTGAATGGGGAAAAATAAAAAAGGTGCTTAGCTCAGCTGAACTCCCTCTCTTGCCGCCGTAAAAATAATTGTTATCATTATCTAGCTGCTTTCTGGAGACCATCAACTTACCTGCTACACAAACTGTAACGGCAGTAACAGCAGCTGGACTTGACATACAGCCTTGCCCTTGGTGTATTAAATCATTCTGATGTAATGTCTAACAAACCACATGACTCACCTATTAAACCTTTTCAGGGGCATGTGCTCTGGCACTAGGAGAGAGCTTGTAATGAGGCCAAACTCGCAGAGGATAAAAGGAACATATTATGAAAACAAGCTATTGAAGGCGTGCATGCTAATTTGAGTGAATGCATTTGGACATGTAAGAGCTTTGCTGTTTCTGTGTAAAATGTTTCCAATTTCTTATTTCCCATTGCAAAGCTGATTGAGTCAGCAGCAGCTTGCCACTTGCATTCCAGGTGGCGTGATATGTCTCCTCATGCACTAACTCATATAGGTCATTAATATGCTAAATAAGTTGTAGCCAATTGGCTCCCATGGTGACAGCTCCAAAAGCTTCATGAATAATCAATGGAGCACCTGGAGGCATGAAATTTTCATACAAAGAGTTTCTAGACTTTTGCATTAAGCTCTGAGCAGGGACAGACAAGTGATAGACATGACTGGCACTTTGAGGAGTTTCAAAAATAAGAAGTGTTATTTTATAAGAAAATAGCAATCTTATTAAAATAAGAACGAATCTCAAACTCCATCTCCTGGAGCATTTCTATGAAAGGCAACTA
This sequence comes from Haliaeetus albicilla, assembly GCF_947461875.1. NCBI lineage: Eukaryota > Metazoa > Chordata > Aves > Accipitriformes > Accipitridae > Haliaeetus > Haliaeetus albicilla. The sequence goes on along the minus strand of NC_091500.1, from coordinate 18,464,309 downwards.
AATTGATTCCCTTGCCATCTTTTGGACAGAAGCATGTTTTAGAGTTGGTGAGGGAGGCTGGGAATACTTCAACTACTCTATACAATCTGCAGTAAACTCAGGATTCACTGATAGAATTAAACAGTTCTTTAGAAAATTAATAAACAGTTACTGCTTTTACCTATTTTCTCTGCAAAAATTGATATGCCTATAGATTTTAGGAGTAAAAATCATGTGGTCTGAGTGACACTGGCAAGTGTTATGAGCAGGGTGTCAGTTCACCCTCTTAAAAGCAGGTGCCTTTCTGACATTGTTTCCTTTTTAAGTACTAACGTTATTACTTCATAGGCCCTTTCAGACAACTTCATTACTGAAACAAGCAGACCACAGGCAGGAAATGTTTCACTGTTTGATAGAGCAGACCAGACAATCAGTTAAGCCTCTGTAGGGACTGCGAGGATGATAGGTGTGGTCCTGCCTCATGCTTTCCCCAAATAAGCTTGTACCTCACATGTTCCTGGTGCTGGGAAAGAGGAAACTGGAGATGTGCTGGCCAGTGAGTATGTGTATAGTGATAGTTGTTAGACATGAGGCAGCTCCAGTATTTCCTCTTCCACATGGGGCTGTTGTATACAGGAGACTCTTCTGCAGAAGTCTTGTGCCCGAGGAGGTGTGGGACCCTGTCCGTCCAAAGCTTTGCCCCACTGTCTGGTTCTCTGTTGTGAGCACTGACTTCTCATGTAGATGCACTGGGAGCGGCAAGGAGAAGTGCCAGTACTTCATCTCTGCTTGAAATAATTTTCATACAACTGCTGAGAAGACAGCAATGGCCCCAGCCACTCCTTCTGGCATTACTATGGGCGGTTTTCCAATCCCTTCCTACAGAGCCTGTAAATTAAATGTACTTCAGTCTCAGCTGTGTTTGGGGTGTTTCAGATGAGATCCTCAGCAAAATATTTGTGCTCTTCACCATTTATTCTGACATAATGTCAGTCTGGGTCATCAATAAAAGAGTTGGAGAATTCAGGCTGCAGAAGCATCATGAACATCATCATGAAAACCTCATGTACCAAGAGATTTGCTGGTGAGGAAAATGTACAGATGTTGGAGCTAATCAAAACTGGCACAGCTAGTGTTGGCTGAATAACTTAGAAATCTCCTTTTTTTCCACCTTGAACACTTCCATAAGCAGAAAAAAGAGTGTAAATATATTACTAACATGGTTCCACATAAGCAAGGGCAGCCCTTACTTTGGGATTAGTGGGGTTTGTCCCCACCAGAACTTTACAAAACTTGCTAAAAATCTTTCTTTGATGTCTGTTTTAACAGTGACGTAAAGTAATGGTATAACACTAGCGAGGCAACCTACAGGGTTCCTAGAAGGTAACATGTAACTGTTAACATGTTAACATGTAAAAATTCATAATGAGATTCAACAGTTGTTTTTTTCCCCACAAAGGTTTAACTGAATGCTCTGTAGAATTCTTGTGAATTTGTGTGCCTGCACAGCAGCACTCTGCAGCAATTGTGCTGGCTGACCTAGGAATCCAGCAATAGGCAAGGGCTGACTTTGGTCGAGCATTAAAAAGGGGTACATAAGAGAAAGTACAAGGTCCTTACAAGGTATTGACAGTTTTTAATGTTTCCTAAACTAACAGAACTACATGTTCTCATTTTTTAATATTATCTTGATAATGAATAACTTACACTGTTCTTGATTTGTACAATGTTGTTCTCTTAAACATGTTGCATTATATGCTCTGGCATATAGAAAAAAAAATCCCACACAAAAGTGGACAGACATGCACACATACCAGTCTACCACACAATTTTCTTTTGAGACCAACCATCAATTAAAAAGCATTGAAGGTGTCTTGGCAAGTGTCTTGGCTTGGACACAAATATCCTGAAATCCTCTAGCATTTTCATTCACTAAGGAACAAAGCATGGATTTTCCCTATCAATCCCTTAAGGAGAAACTTAAAACATCCACCATCGGTAGACTAATGGCATTGACTTCTGACGCAAAATGTGTCTCTTGTTGGAGGGAGAGAAATTGCCATCTAGAAGCCATAAAGGAAGGAATACTCTTTATAGACTACAACGATTAAAAAACCCAATACTTTGACTTCCTTACTTGTGGATGGTGAGGTGAGAGGTGTGCTCTCCAGTGAGATGTGTTAGAAAGGTGGACCTCCACAGCTCAGCTCAGTAGGCTGTGAGTTTGCTCAAGTCCTCCAGAGACAGTGATTTCCAAGGCAGAGCCCTCCTGCCAGTCTGATAAACTCTGTTCTTAGTAAAGTGAAATAATCTGGTTAAAAGTACTAATTTAAATGGTGCCCACACTACCTTATTGCAAACTTCCTCCACCCAGTGTTGTACAGTGCTGTAGATACACCTTGTGTCTACATCTTAGTTGAAGAGAGCTTGAGGCAGGTGGGGACTGGGCAGGATCACATCATCTCCCATCTGCCTTCACAAAAAGTGTGATTAGTATTATGGGTCCTCAGTCACTGTCTCATGAGAGCTGGGGAATACAGCTGGTAAGTCACAGGGTCTCTATGCCTATATTGTCTTTGGCCATGATAGAGTTAATTTTCTTTATAGTACCTGGTATGGTGTGATGGTTTGGATTTATGCTGGAAACAGTGCTGATAATGAAAGGATGTTTTCGTTACTACTGAGCAGTGCTCACACAGAGCCAAGGCCCTTTCTGCTTCTCACCCCACCCCACCAGCGAGGAGGCTGGGGGGGCACAAGGAGTTGGGAGGGGACACAGCTGGGACAGCTGACCCCGACTGACCCAAGGGATATTCCAGACCATAGGACGTCACGCTCAGCAATAAAAGCTGGGGGAAGAAGGAGAAAGGGATGTTCGGAGTGATGGCGTTTGTCTTCCCAAGTCACTGTTAGGCGTAATGGAGCCCTGCTTTCCTGGAGATGGCTGAACACCTGCCTGCCCAGGAGAAGTGCTGAATGAATTCCTCCTTTTGCTTCACTTGTGTGTGTGTCTTTTGCTTTACATATTAAACTGTCTTTTCGTACTTTTACCCTTCTGATTCTCTCCCTCATTCCACCACAGGAGAGTGAGTGAGTGCTGGGTGGAGCTGAGCTGCCTACCAGGGTTAAACCACACCACCGCCATATCTCAGGAACATCGCAGGTGGCATTGGAAACCTCCTGAGTCTGAAGATCGTTCAAATTTTTTTCCTCCTGTGTTGCAGTCCCCAGTTTTCCAGAGATCAATGTAGAGGAGATAATCCTTAGAAAGATTTCTTTTCTCACATCTGCTTCCTCCAGGTTTGTTTATGTAAGATTTTCCTTTCTCCAGTTTGTTTTCAGAGTTCTGTGCCCCAGATTTATTAAGCTTTGCAGCTTTGTTACCACATCCAGAATATACAATTTGGGATTGCACATTGATTGTCTGTTTAAGAAATGAAATGCCACACTGCATATAAATATGTTTCCATTTGAAAATAAAGTGCACAACTTAAAGAAGGGACAATCAATACTTGCAATGACTGATGGAAAATTAGGGAAGTGGTGAAATTCATGCATGGCTTGTTATGGCTTCTGTACATGTTAAGCCTTGCAAATATGTTACACGGAATAACATCTATAAAGTGCGCTCACTTCTGTTTAAACTTAAACTCTACACTGTGTGGAAGAATCTTACATGAGATAATTACTAACAGGGATAAAAGCATGACTTTGACATTTTGAACATGCATCTTTCTAAATTCTGTTAGAGTCATTTGTAGTATCTAAGCAGCTATAAAACAGATTGGTGGCATCTCTTCTGACATTTTTTATATGTGCAAGTCCTCTGTGCTATACAAATATCTCAACTACTTGTGGTGTTTTAATGCCTTCCTAGATCACAGCTGAAAACTTGCCCACATGAAAAAGGACAGAAATGCTGCTGAATTTTTTTACACCAGAATTTGTTCTCATATATTTGTAAAACGTCCTCTGATCAAGAGTTCAGTGGAAGTCCAAAGATAACTGTGGTAGTGATTAAATTGTCAATTTGACTGATATTTTAAAAATCTGAGTAGAAGAATTTTCTTCCACACAAGAACAGCAGAGAATATTGAATCAGGATCTCCTGTGCTCTGCCAGGCTTGAGTCTTGGGATCACCTTGGTTACAGAAGGTGCAGTTACTGACTTGTATACTGGAGCTGGGACTTGGCTGGGTCTGCACTGCAACTCTGCAGCAGGATGAGGACCAACCATTCCTACTCAGGAGCCAGGAAGCACTCCAGAAGTTCACCAGCCTAAATGAGCAAAGGATCAAGGCAGCAAAACAGTGTAGAAATAAACAATATGGATCAACAGTTGTGAAGACTGAGGTACTGCTGTTGACCTCGTTTCTAGGTCTGTGACTCATTTTCCCTGCTGTAAATCAAAAATTGCTTTATCCCTTTCAAAGCTTTGAGAATTTTGGATAAAACTTTATTTGATGCAGAAGTGCTTTTTATCCTGAGGGCAATACGCTGTGTCCACTGGGTTTCACTGTCCTCATTGTTCCTCTTGGATCACTATTCAGACAGAAGCATATAAGAAAAAGAAGTGTTAAAAACCTGTAACTGCTCTGTCTAAGTTCCATTTTAACTAAATTGAAAGAGAATCTGTCAGGAAATAAAACATATCTGGCTGTCACAGGGGGCTTGGCCTGCACAGTCATCATGTGTTTCATCATGAGGCTACTAAGCACTGAAGCTACCACATAGGATTAGAAGAATTTTTTCCCCTTTTGCATTGAAGACAAGTTTCCCAGCATGCAAATCAGGGGTTCTGGGGTCTCCCTGTGGCCAAAAGCTTCAGAGATTGCTGTCCACTTCCTGCAACAGAAATTTCCTAGATCCATAGATGTTTTCAATAATTACTTAGCTGACATTGTAGGTTCACCTAAGTAAGAAAACCCACAGGAATATTTTATATTATGAAAGGTAAGACATTACAAAACTGGTGAAACCACATAGTGTCTATTCTCAGGCATCCTCAAGCCATCATGCACATCTCAGTTCGCCAGGTAGTATTGAGCTTTGACATGTTTCATTTTGCTGAGAACCTCTCCTGACTTGAAGCAGGTTTCTGCTTTCAGCTAGTATAATCATTGCTGCAGGTTTAATGTCCACCAAATACTGCTTTTGTGAGGTTCACTAAGTAAATATTACATTTTGTATTCATTTGCACATTGTAAAGCATGTTTTTATACATATCTCAATCCCACGAATAACTGTGAACTTCAGGGCTGTGGAAGTATATGGGGAACTGAGGTGGGATGAGTATTGGCTATTTTCATGTGGTCACTGTCTGAAGTACAAGTGCAATGTGCATGTCAATATCTGAGCTATATTTCTTAGGTTCCCTTTAAATTAATGGGAGAAAAGTAAGTATTTTAAGGGACCAGTTCATTTGATCCACTGTAGATACATGCTTAAGGATGAGGTCAGTCATTCTTTAATTCCTTTCCATTGCCTCAAAAGTGGCCAAGGGAGAATAGTTAAGATGTAGATGTCTAACCTGTAAACATCTACACATGGAGAGATGAATGCCTACTGCAGAGTCCAGCACATCTTGTTAATCAAATTCACAGAAAAATCACTGTGAGATGTGGATACTTAGATGATATATGTATGCTATTTACAAGTTGGTTTCAAAACATCATCTTTCTTAATTGCTTAGGTAATCATAGTAATGCTATATTTTATTGTGATCTTTTCAGACATCAATGTAAATTATTGTGAAGTGGTATTTGAGCTTCTCATAGCTGTAGCAATTAAGTTGAGCAGAATTCTAAATTATAGAGATACATTTACAAAAATTGACAAGAATATTCTAGAGCTTTGTCTACAATACAGGTTATTCCTGGATGTCAGCTTATCCAATGGCATAAATACTGTTTTACAACTGTCATGTAAAAAGTCTTAGATATGCTTATCTAAGACTAAGTATTATGTATGTCAGTTGTTTGTTTATCATCATTGGCTGTTACAGTAAATGCTATTTAAAATCTACTAATTCTGGAAAGTATTTAATCTCCTAAGCTTCAAAGGGTAAATAATGTCCAATAAAAGCCATCAGAGATCCCGACCCTGGTAGCAGTTTCTCTCAGAATCTCATACTGGATTTTTTTTTTTTTAACACCCATATCTGAAAGAGGAGGAAATAGCCTGGATCAGTGGAAGCCCACATCATAGGCTTCAGAAATCAAAGCAATCACAGCCTGACATCTAATTTGACCAAACTACCAGCTGCATTTGGAATGGCCTTCTGTCACTATTCATCTTCAAGACACGTGATGGTTCAGGAAGACATTTTTCAGCACTGTCTTTTCCAAATTTGGTCCACCCCTTTATTAGTATTTTTTGCTACCTCTAAGCAGTAAACACAGGTCTGCTGCGCACAGGTTGCTTTTTTTTGCACATGGAAATGGAGGCCACCACAAACCCCTCTGCAGAAGGCCAGTTTGCTGTCAGCTGCCTGCAGACTGATGGCCCCTCCATTCCCTCACCGTATTATGAGGAAGAACTGTGTGTCAACTCCAAATAGACTGGCGCAGTGTGTGGCCACAGCTGGAGGAGCCACTTGAAGCAGTTCAGGTGCCAGGAGCTGCCTCTGCGTGGGGGCCAGGGGTCTGCTGTGCTGGCATCCAGCCTGGGAGAGCAGCTGCTGGGGCTGTTCCTCAGCCCCGCTGCCTGATCCCCCGCTGCCTGCACATGAATACTTGGTCCTTCAACCTGTGTTTAGCTGCCTTGAAGCCATTTCATTACGTCTTGTGCTTCAAACAGTAATTGTTTTACCTGTAAGAATAACTGGGGCCATTTCATCAACATTTCCAAAAACTCATGTACATTTTTGGCAAATTCTATAGAATCTTCTGTCAGTATGTTATCAATATGTTATTGAGATTACTGTCTCATCCTTCAGTGTTCAATAACTCAATATCATATTGTTGCATGTTCTCCAGACCCAACTGGGAATTTAGGCCTTCCTTGTTTTCTCCCAGGGTTTCCAAAAGAGCAAAGTTATTGCTACCCTATACAGTCTGAGTATGGCATAATAGCTGTTGAGTTGTGCAATAAAGAATGCTATTAGTCTCATTTTACAGAGTGAGGAAGCAAGTCATGGCGATTGGAGCACAAGGTTTACATGAATTTTGGTGTCCAGAGATGATGAGGACCTGAGTGTTTTTTCCCAGCATGTTTAGCATGGGATAGCAGCACTCCAGATGTTCAAAGCACAGCTCCTGTTGACTTTAGCTCCAGGTCTGAGACCACACTAGCCCACAAATCAGGGACACAGGAGAAACACACAGTTGTGATCAGCTTTATGATCACTATGAGTTATGGGGTAAGGACTACAAACATGATGTTTCTTCCATCGTGCTGTCACAAGGAAGGAGGAAGCTGGGGTGGCGGATCCTTGTCCAGCCCAGGACAACAATTACAGCAACATGTCAGGCAAAAGCAATGGTCAACATGATTTGAAACAGTGATGATATCAGTACCAAAATAAATGTAGCACAACACCATCATCTGCCACCTTACTGCTCAGCCTTCTGGGCAAGGGCTCACTAAGCCCACTTGGGAACCAGAGACTGGAAGGGGTTTATTGCCACACCAAGTGCCTGCTCCCCAGCTGATTTACTTTCCCGGGGGTCTTCCATATGGCCCTGGCAGATGCGGTCGCATCCATAGAGGACCCAGCAATGCAAAATTATTGTGAGGCCTCTGGAACCCTCTTCTTTATTCTGTGTCATGCAACCCCTGCTCTCACCACAGCCCCTCTCTCGCCTACTTGTCCCCCAGGATTCTCTGATCTCCGCATGTATGACTTCGCTTTCTGGGCCTGGCTGGGAAGGGGGAAGATGCTGCCAGTCAGGGGAGAAGGGCCACAGCCTGACTGCAGCCTTCTGCATCTTCCCTGGCTGGAGAAGAGAGGCCACCCATGTAGTATTGTCCTTCCCCCGCCAGAGAGAGGCAAGCATGCTGGAGATCAGAGTGAAACAGGTCTTGACTCCCACACGGTGAGCCGGTTGGTGAGCCAGTTCCACTAAGCTCTGCAAAATGGTTTGATTTAAAAAAAATAGACAATGACAAAGCTTTTTTATCAGCATTTGCTATCCAGCCATACTTGTAGTTCTTGGTTAGAAAGGGAAATATTCCACCTTTTAGTGAGGAGGGCACATAGTCAGCCTGTTCTCAGCAAGAGCTGTGGGTAGATACACGTGCATAGTCCATGCTTGTGCAGGGGGAGCCCACGCTCTCATGGTGACACCTTCTAGTCACCACTAAAGCAGCCTGGTCAAGCATACTGAATGAAGTCATCGTTTTTAGAAATATTTAGCTCCAGATGATAGCCGACCAGAGAGTTTTATAGGTTTTTAGGATTTGCAAATATTTGATTGGCTTCTCACAATGACAGTAAAGGTCACTTTTGTTTTACAAAGATGGCCTTTTTGTCAAATTTCTGAATCATGATGGTGTAAGAAATGCTCACCAGCGATTTTCAGCATGGGGAACACAATGTATTTCCCCCCAGCCTTGTTCTCAGAAATTATTAAAGTCTACTCATTCACTCCTCCCTCACCCTGCTCCTTTCCAATGAAACAACCTACCGTAGTTTACCATTTTCTGTGCTTGATGGGAACTGTCAAACAACCCTAAAATAGGCATTATTATCGACAGCCATTATATCCAAGGCAGCTTACTCCAGTAATGAATAAGCATCCATTCTCCTTCCACCCACAGATACACACCTGCCATTAGTGACTATCACAAACCATGCGACACATTCCTGTGGGCAGGACCTTAATTATTTCCCTCAGTTTCCCCTCGTAGGTCCTTAGAAAACTTGCCAATATAATCAGTTATTGCTGAGTTGGAAGTCTGCTGATTTGGAGGGAAAGAGCTTGTTAAAGGGTCTTTTAAGAGATCGGTCGCGCTGCGGGTGTAGAGTTAAAATTAATGGCATCTGCGCTGAGGTGTGCAGTGGCTGTGATAGCTGTGACAGATGTAGCGCGGCTGCATATTACACAGCGGTGCAGTCACCCCACATCACATGTCCATGGTGCGTGTCATCCTCAGCAAGCTTTATCTGTGGAGAGAAAAAGGGCTGACGGTAAGCCTGTCCCAGCAGTTGCTTAAGGCAGATAGGATTGAGAACCACCCTAAGGTAACACAGTTTTCTAGCAAAGTCTAGTTTACATTCAAGGAAGAAAAAAACCCCCAACATTTCTTTAATATTTAGCAGTTGCCTTGAACTTGTCTGAGCACAGTGACTTCAGTGATTTTCTGGAATGACAAAGTATATTTTCTCTGGAGCTCATTACAGAGCTGGGCTGTGTCAGAAACAAAGAAGTGGCTTTATATAAAGACTTGAAAGAAGAGAGGGCAGAGGGTTTGTGCGCCAGCTCAAGAAAGACATTCAAGGCAAAGGGGCCACTGAAGAAGAAGCTGCAGAGACAGTTGCAAGAGAATTTAGCACATAAATATATGTGCGACGCTACACAGAGCGTGTATATGTAATATTCATAAGACTGTCTTTTAGACGCACTCTTCCTCTAGATTTTGAAGCTGTCTGAAATCTGCAGACTTTCAAACCACTTAAATATAATAAAGCCTGCACTGATTATATCATGATTGCTGACATTTGGTGTCTGTCAGTCTGAAATAACTTTTCCTCCTTGCTATAATTTCCTCTAAAAAGCAAAGCAGAGTCAGTGATTTTCCACAAAGCTTTCTCCAAACAACTCTTGCCTGAATGCCTTAGTGGTTTCTTTCTGAGGTCAAACATTATTGCCCAAAAGCTTTTCTTTTCTCCCCACTTTTACTGCATTGTTTGTCTGGTACTTCTGTGTCTGATGCTCTTGACTGACAAACTGGAGTGCTACCCGTGTATAAAAGAATGTTATTAAAAAATCTTAAAAAGATCCTATTAATATTTTATTAGCATTTCTTTTCTTCCTGAGACTGAATGACAGCTAACCCAAGATAGCTGATTTTAATTATTTTTTTCAACCTGTATTCCTCTTGTCACTGTCTCTTCCAGCAGCAATCCAGTCAGATGTTTTTCTTTATTATTACCATAAGACCTCAGCAGCCTATAATTACTCTAAAGAATTTCTTATCTTTTATTTCTGAAGCTTAGATTTTCCCTTCTTTTCATTTTCTTTTTTTTTTTATATATATATTTTGGTAAGATCTGTAATTAACCTTGCAGCTGTTGATAGTCTGCTCGAGTCTGTAACTATTACACTTCATGTAGCTTCTATCTGTCCCCACCCCCTCTTTTCCTGTTCAACTCTTCATGAAGGGCTGGTTACAGGAATGACATTTCTGTCTTCAAAGCAATGAACAAAATGTATACAACAAATTCCCTTTGGGATTGCTTTGCAGAATCCATTTTTAATGCTAAGATAATCAAAAGTCCTGCTCCTAATAGCACACAGTACACATTTCCAACCTGCAGTTCCCTGGGATTTGCCAAGGATGGGTGATGCAGAGGACATGGCTGGGTGGAGGTGGCTGTGCGGCAGGTTCTGCTCCCCTAGAAGCAAAGCAGCAGGACCCCTACACTGGCTTTTGTCTGGGAGGGGACCATGGCCGAGCTGACAGAAATCAAATGTAAATAATTGCATAGATTACATGACTACACTGCTTTCCCTGGAAATAAGTCCATGCTTTCCATTTGAGAGATGGAATTACAGAAACAGGAGAGAAACCTTTTCAGATCTGTGATAAAAAATACATAATAAGGCTACTCTCAAGGTACATCACCTTGTCATTAGATATAAAAAGCTTCTTTCAGGATACTGCATTAGTTTCCCAGAATTATGACTCATGAGTAGAGCTAAATGCAGATGCAATGTTTCCATGATAATGGTCTTTTCTTATGTTTTCACAGACGTACACCTGCCTTGGGTGGACTCACTGACATCACTGTGTTTGTAACATCTCTAAGAGATTTCTTTTTGAAAAGAAGAAAACTGAACCCAAACAACACAAGAAACATATTTAATGGAGGTATTGTTTCAGCATTTTAAGACTTCAGTTTATCCTTTTCCATGGACTGTTGAGAGAAAGTCAGTCCTCCAGTGATGGAGAAACCAGGCAGAGGTTGTTATAGATAAATCTATATCATCACTACTCTCCTTGAAGGCTTCCACAATGACCTCCCCCATGACAAGCAGAGGTCCCCTATTT